>NC_092336.1:537457500-537760227 GCF_046630445.1 Rutidosis leptorrhynchoides
AATAATCCAAGAAGATATAAGTTCACACGAGCCCGCCTCCATACAACAGGCATGTAGAATGACTCACAAACTAGTGAACCAGATTGAGGAAAGAATTAAAGAACAGGCGACTGAAGAGGCCAATGTGAAGCAAGTCAAAAGAAAGTGGGAGGAAAATGGTGATAAGAATCACCAATACAACAACAACAGCAATTACAACAATAATCGCAACAACTATCCCAACAATCGCAACATCAATCGCAACTACAACAAACGACCCAACAACAACAACAACAACAACATCAACAACTATAACAATCATCCCAACAACAATAACAACCGCAACAACAACAATAATCAGAAGCAGCTATGCCAAAGGTGTGAAAAGTATCACTCGGCGTTCTGCACCAAATTTTGCAACAAGTGTAAAAGAAATGGTCATATCGCGGCGAAGTGTGAGGTCTACGGACCAGGGGTTAACAGAACGAAAGGAACAAATGGTGTCGGAACGAGTAATGGTGGAGCAAGTAGTGTCGGAGCAAGTTATGCCAATGTAGTTTGTTATAAATGTGGAAAACCGGGCCACATTATTAGAAATTGCCCGAACCAGGAGAACACGAATGGACAAGGCCGCGGAAGAGTTTTCAATATTAATGCGGCAGAGGCACAGGAAGACACGGAGCTTGTTACGGGTACGTTTCTTATTGATGATAAATCTGCTTATGTTTTATTTGATTCGGGTGCGGATAGAAGCTATATGAGTAGAGAATTTTGTGCTAAATTAAGTTGCCCATTGGCGCCTTTGGATAGTAAATTTTTACTCGAATTAGTAAATGGTAAATTAATTTTAGCAGATAATATATGTCGGAATCGAGAAATTAAACTGGTTAGCGAAACATTTAAGATTGACTTGATACCAGTAGAGTTAGGGAGTTTTGATGTGATAATCGGTATGGACTGGTTGAGAGAAGTGAAAGCAGAGATCGTTTGTTATAAAAATGCAATTTGCATTATACGAGAAAAAGGAAAACCCTAAATGGTGTACGGAGAAAAGAGCAACGCGAAGTTAAATCTTATTAGTAATCTGAAGGAACAAAAACTAATAAGAAAAGGTTGCTATGCTGTACAAGCACACGTCGAGAAAGTCAATTCCGAAGAAAAGAACATCAATGATATTCCCGTCGCAAAAGAATTTCTCGATGCATTTCTGAAAGAATTACCGGGACTACCTCCACACCGATCCGTTGAATTTCAAATAGACCTTGTACCGGGAGCTGCACCAATAGCTCGTGCTCCATATAGACTCGCACCTAGCAAAATGAAGGAACTTCAGAGCCAATTACAAGAACTTTTAGAGCGTGGTTTCATTAGACCAAGCACATCACCGTGGGGAGCTCCTGTTTTGTTTGTCAAGAAGAAAGATGGTACATTCAGGTTGTCTATCGACTACCGAGAGTTGAACAAACATACCATCAAGAACCGCTACCCACTACCGAGAATCGACGACTTATTTGATCAACTACAAGGCTCGTCTATTTATTCGAAGATCGATTTATGTTCTGGATATCATCAAATGCGGGTGAAGGAGGATGATATTCCAAAGACTGCTTTTAGGACGCGTTACGGTCATTACGAGTTTATGGTTATGCCATTTGGATTGACTAACGCACCAGCTGTGTTCATGAACCTCATGAACCGAGTATGTGGGCCATATCTTGATAAGTTTGTCATTGTTTTCATCGATGACATACTTATTTACTTGAAGAATGATCAAGAGCACGAAGAACATTTGAGAAAAGTGCTAGAGTTGCTGAGAAAAGAAAAACTGTACGCTAAGTTTTCAAAGTGTACATTTTGGTTGGAAGAAGTTCAATTCCTCGGTCACATAGTGAACAAAGAAGGTATTCAGGTGGATCCAGCAAAGATCGAAACCGTTGAAAAGTGGGAAACCCCGAAAACTCCGAAACACATACGCCAGTTTTTAGGACTAGCTGGTAACTACAGAAGGTTCATCCAAGACTTTTCCAGAATAGCAAAACCCTTGACTGCATTAACGCATAAAGGGAAGAAATTTGAATGGAAGGATGAACAAGAGAAAGCGTTCCAGTTATTGAAGAAAAAGCTAACTACGGCACCTATATTGTCATTGCCTGAAGGGAATGATGATTTTGTGATTTATTGTGACGCATCAAAGCAAGGTATCGGTTGTGTATTAATGCAATGAACAAAGGTGATTGCTTATGCGTCTAGACAATTGAAGATTCATGAACAAAATCATACGACGCATGATTTGGAATTAGGCGCGGTTGTTTTTGCATTAAAGACTTGGAGGCACTACTTATATGGGGTCAAAAGTATTATATATACCGACCACAAAAGTCTTCAACACATATTTAATCAGAAACAACTGAATATGAGGCATCGTAGGTGGATTGAATTGTTGAATGACTACGACTTTGAGATTCGTTACCACCCGGGGAAGGCAAATGTGGTAGCCGACGCCTTGAGCAGGAAGGACAGAGAACCCATTCGAGTAAAATCTATGAATATAATGATTCACAATAACCTTACTACTCAAATAAAGGAGGCACAACAAGGAGTTTTAAAAGAGGGAAATTTAAAGGATGAAATACCCAAAGGATCGGAGAAGCATCTTAATATTCGGGAAGACGGAACCCGGTATAGGGCTGAAAGGATTTGGGTACCAAAATTTGGAAATATGAGAGAAATAGTACTTAGAGAAGCTCATAAAACCAGATACTCAATACATCCTGGAACGGGGAAGATGTACAAGGATCTCAAGAAACATTTTTGGTGGCCGGGTATGAAAGCTGATTTTGCTAAATACGTAGGAGAATGTTTGACATGTTCTAAGGTTAAAGCTGAGCATCAGAAACCATCAGGTCTACTTCAACAACCCAAAATCCCGAAATGGAAATGGGGAAACATTACCATGGATTTCATCACTAAATTGCCAAGGACTACAAGTGGTTTTGATACTATTTGGGTAATAGTTGATCGTCTCACCAAATCAGCACACTTCCTGCCAATAAGAGAAGATGACAAGATGGAGAAGTTAGCACGACTGTATTTGAAGGAAGTCGTCTCCAGACATGGAATACCAATCTCTATTATCTCTGATAGGGATGGCAGATTTATTTCAAGATTCTGGCAGACATTACAGCAAGCATTAAGAATTCGTCTAGACATGAGTACTGTCTATCATCCACAAACTGATGGGCAGAGCGAAAGGACGATACAAACGCTTGAAGACATGCTACGAGCATGTGTTATTGATTTCGAAAACAGTTGGGATCGACATCTACCGTTAGCAGAATTTTCCTACAACAACAGCTACCATTCAAGCATTGAGATGGCGCCGTTTGAAGCACTTTATGGTAGAAAGTGCAGGTCTCCGATTTGTTGGAGTGAAGTGGGGGATAGACAGATTACGGGTCCGGAGATAATACAAGAAACTACCGAGAAGATCATCCAAATTCAACAACGGTTGAAAACCGCCCAAAGTCGACAAAAGAGCTACGCTGACATTAAAAGAAAAGATATAGAATTTGAAATTGGAGAGATGGTCATGCTTAAAGTTGCACCTTGAAAAGGCGTTGTTCGATTTGGTAAACGAGGGAAATTAAATCCAAGGTATATTGGACCATTCAAGATTATTGATCGTGTCGGACCAGTAGCTTACCGACTTGAGTTACCTCAACAACTCGCGGCTGTACATAACACTTTCCACGTCTCGAATTTGAAGAAATGTTTTGCTAAAGAAGATCTCACTATTTCGTTAGATGAAATCCATATCAACGAAAAACTTCAATTTATCGAAGAACCCATCGAAATAATGGATCGTGAGGTTAAAAGACTTAAGCAAAACAAGATACCAATTGTTAAGGTTTGATGGAATGCTCGTAGAGGACTCGAGTTCACCTGGGAACGAGAAGATCAGATAAAGAAGAAATACCCGCACTTATTTCTAGAAGATATGTCAACACCTCCAACTGCTTAAAAATTTCGGGACGAAATTTATTTAACGGGTAGGTACTGTAGTGACCCGAACTTTTCCGAACCTTTCTATGATTATATGTTTAATGAAAACTATATTTACATGATTAAATTTTTCCAACATGTTAAGCAATCAAACTTGTTAAGACTTGGTTTATTGAAACAGAAATTTTGTAAACGTCTGATTACCCAGTTTGACCAATGATTCACGAACGCTATAAGTTGTATATGACATGATGATACATAAATGAATAAATATATATGTTTAACATGATATAATGATCATCAAGTATCTCATTAAAAATAGTAACAATAAGTTATATGCTTAAAAAGGAGACTATTGACGTATGAAACTCGAAACGATACATATAACGATTATCGTTATAACCACGTCTTACTAAATATATATGAAGCATATTAATACATTGTTATATTATATATAACATGATAATATGATAATTAAATATATCATTAAGTGTATTAACAATGAACTACATAAGTAAAAACAAGACTACTAACTTAATGATTTTGAAACGAGACATATATGTAACGATTATCGTTGTAACGACATTTAATGTATATATATATCATATTAAGAGATATTCGTACATCATAATATCATGATAATATAATAATTTAAAATCTCTTTTGATATTATAAACATTGGGTTAACAACATTAAACAAGATCGTTAACCTAAAGGTTTCAAAACAACACTTACATGTAACGACTAACGATGACTTAACGACTCAGTTAAAATGTATATACATGTAGTGTTTTAATATGTATTCATACACTTTTGAAAGACTTCAAGACACTTATCAAAATACTTCTACTTAACAAAAATTTTTACAATTACATCCTCATTCAGTTTCATCAACAATTTTACTCGTATGCACCTGTATTCGTACTCGTACAATACACAGCTTTTAGATGTATGTACTATTGGTATATACACTCCAATGATCAGCTCTTAGCAGCCCATGTGAGTCACCTAACACATGTGAGAACTATCATTTGGCAACTAGCATGAAATATCTCAGAAAATTACAAAAATATGAGTAATCATTCATGACTTATTTACATGAAAACAAAATTACATATCCTTTATATCTAATCCATACACCAACGACCAAAAACACCTACAAACACTTTCATTCTTAAATTTTCTTCATCTAATTGATCTCTCTCAAGTTCTATCTTCAAGTTCTAAGTGTTCTTCATAAATTCTACAAGTTCTAGTTTCATAAAATCAAGAATACTTTCAAGTTTGCTAGCTCACTTCCAATCTTATAAGGTGATCATCCAACCTCAATAAATCTTTGTTTATTATAGTAGGTTATAATTCTAATACAAGGTAATAATCATATTCAAACTTTGGTTCAATTTCTATAACTATAACAATCTTATTTCAAGTGATGATCTTACTTGAACTTGTTTTCGTGTCATGATTCTGCTTCAAGAACTTTGAGCCATCCAAGGATCCGTTGAAGCTAGATCCATTTTTCTCTTTTCCAGTAGGTTTATCCAAGGAACTTAAGGTAGTAACGATGTTCATAACATCATTCGATTCATACATAAAAAGCTATCATATTCGAAGTGGTAAACTAGTAATCACTAGAACATAGTTTAGTTAATTCTAAACTTGTTCGCAAATAAAGTTAATCCTTCTAACTACACTTTTAAAATCAACTATACACATGAGCTATATCTATGTGATTTGCTAACTTAATGATTTAAAACCCGGAAACACGATAAACACCATAAAACCGGATTTACGCCGTCGTAGTTACAACCGGGGGCTGTTTTGGTTTGGATAATTAAAAACTATGAAAAACTTTGATTTAAAAGCTATACTTCTGGGAAAATGATTTTTCTTATGAACATGAAACCATATCCAAAAATCATGGTTAAACTCAAAGTGAAAGTATGTTTTTCAAAACAGTCATCAAGATGTCGTTCTTTCGACGGAAATGACTACCTCTTTCAAAAATGACTTGTAACTTATATTTTCGACTATAAACCTATACCTTTTCTATTTAGTAGCATAAAGTCAAGTTCAATACGAAACCGTGGCCGCTTAAATCACTCAAAACGGATTAGAAACGAAGAAAAGGCGAGCAAAACAAAATTAGTAAAAACTACCCATTTTAGCTACGTGAAAATTGGTAACAAATCTATTCCAACCATAACTTAATCAACTTGTATTGTATATTATGTAATCTTGAGATACCATAGACAAGTATACAATGTTTTGACCTATCATGTCGACACATCAATATATATTTCGGAACAACCATAGACACTCTATATGTGAATGTTGGAGTTAGCTATACAGGGTTGAGGTTGATTCCAAAATATATATAGTTTGAGTTGTGATCAATACTGAGATACGTATACACTGGGTCGTGGATTGATTCAAGATAATATTTATCGATTTATTTCTGTACATCTAACTGTGGACAACTAGTTGTAGGTTACTAACGAGGACAGCTGACTTAATAAACTTAAAACATCAAAATGTATTAAAAGTTTTGTAAATATATTTTGAACATACTTTGATATATATATTGTTATAGGTTTATAAATCAACCAGTGGCCAAGTCTTACTTCCTGACGAAGTAAAAAATCTGTGAAAGTGAGTTATAGTCCTACTTTTAAAATCTAATATTTTTGGGATGAGAATACATGCATGTTTTATAAATGATTTACAAAATAGACACAAGTACGTGAAACTACATTCTATGGTTGAATTATCGAAATCGAATATGCCCCTTTTTATTAAGTCTGGTAATCTAAGAATTAGGGAACATACACCCTAATTGACGCGAATCCTAAAGATAGATCTATTGGGCCTAACAAACCCCATCCAAAGTACCGGATGCTTTAGTACTTAGAAATTTATATCATATCCGAAGGGTGTCCCGGAATGATGGGGATATTCTTATATATGCATCTTGTTAATGTCGGTTACCAGGTGTTCACCATATGAATGATTTTTATCTCTATGTATGGGATGTGTATTGAAATATGAAATCTTGTGGTCTATTGTTACGATTTGATATATATAGGTTAAACCTATAACTCACCAACATTTTTGTTGACGTTCAAAGCATGTTTATTCTCAGGTGAATATTAAGAGCTTCCGCTGTTGCATACTAAAATAAGGACAAGATTTGGAGTCCATGTTTGTATGATATTATGTAAAAACGGCATTCAAGAAACATATGTCGATGTAATATATTTCTATTGTAAACCATTATGTAATGATCGTGTGTAAACAGTATATTTTAGATTATCATTATTTGATAATCTACGTAATGCTTTTGAAACCTTTATTGATAAACTAAAGGTTATGGTTGTTTTAAAAATGAATGCAGTCTTTGAAAAACGTCTCATATAGAGGTCAAAACCTCGCAACGAAATCAATTAATATGGAACGTTTATAATCAATATGAACGGGACATTTCATATGTGACCCAAAGGTCGTTACAAAGCCATTGTTTGAAAATAACGTAAGTTACGAATGCAACATAAAAGTTCCATGATTGAGACATCTCTAAGTAATGCAGCGGAAATCTAACACAGCAGGTCTGTAACAGCAAGTCTATAACACCAAGACAGCAAGTCTAACAGCGGAAGCAACAACGTCTAAGCATCTGAGAAATACATGCTTAAAAAGTGAACACGAATGTTGGTGAGCTATAGTTTTTCTGTAATCAGTAATGTAATGTAGGCCATGAGATTTCAGTGCTTCAAACCAGCATTTCAAATCAGTATTTCAAATCAGTATGATAAAGTATATGCTTATTCGTGGGCACCCGGTAACTAACTTAACGTAATATTACCCCCTAAAAGTACACTTGGCGAGTGCGTAAGTTTACGAAGTATTAAACACCCGTTAAATGCAAGCGCGACTAGCCCGAGTGGGGATGTCAAACCCTATGGATCCATATCTAAGATTCGCGTTCACCGGTTCAAAAACTAATGACTAAACGTTACCGAGCTAAGGTGAAAGTTTATGCTGTTGTATAACCCACACATATATAAAGTTTAAGTACTCGTTCCTAATAAGTAAAATGTAAAAAGTGCATGTATTCTCAGTCCCAAAATAGTTAAAGTAAAAAGGGATGTTATAACTCACAGTGAATAAGCAGTAAAAGTCGTCACGAAAGTGTGCAAGTAGTAAGTCGGTCCGAAAGGTCATCAACCTAAGTCAAAGTTTACTAGGCCAGTAGGTTGTCCTCATAAGTTCTAATAGTGCGTAAAATAAGTTTAAGTGTCATCATCATCATCATTCATCATCGTAAAAACTAAGTAAGTTTAACAAGTATAGAGGTCGAAACAATAGGATGACTTTGATCAGCTGCTACGGCCTCTACGTAAATTGAAAAGACGCGAAATCAGTGGCTATGGCTCCGTATGGGAGTCCTCTAGTTTCTGACCAACTCGTCTTCGTTTGACCGTGGCGACAGTTTAAGTGTGAGTAGGTCAGAAATTTCAGCACAACGTTACAACGGCGTAGTGACTTTCGGAGGGCTATAAATCCTAAACCGTATGACGGATTAAGTCGAGGCCTAAACTAAAAGTCATCTACTAGAAACGAACTAACTGAAAATCAATTTTACAGAAGTCCAGGAATCTGATCAGATCCCGAAAGAAGTCCAGGAATCTGATCAGATCCCAAAAAACAGTAACAAGTGCTTCGGTGGGGTTCTTGGTGCTTGATGCTCATCACAGTTCTCATCCTTGATGCTTGTAGCTTCAAGTGTACAACTCGTTGATGGGTTAGCATCACCTTGACCAAGATTCTACCATCAATACACAATATGTTAAGACCAAGTAAGAACACAACTCATTTAAGAGTCTTAGATGGATGATGAACCAAGGTTACATCATATCCTTAGTCTTAACACAATTACAAGTTCTATTTACAACTAAAGCTACAAACTTTACTTCAATCAAACAAGTATGAACATAATCTAAATCAAATAAGGTGATGGAACCCTAAGCTAGAAAGCTTGGATCCTTTTCACACAAGTTATAAGATTACAAAGCTAGAAAGCTTGAACCTTTGGTGTTCTTAAAGACCTTGAAGCATAAAGCTTAGATCTTTAAGTTACATGAAGACCATAAACACAAGTTTTGATCTTTATAACAATGTAATGAGATCATAAGTTAGAAAACTTAGATCTAACAAAAGATATGAAGATTCAAGCTAGAAAGCTTGCATCTTGGTTGTTCTTGAAGATCTTGAAGCATAAAGCTTGGATCTTTAAGTTACATGAAGATTACAAACACAAGTTTGAATCTTTATAACAAAATAAAAAGATTAAAGTTAAAAGATTTAGATCTACAAAGTAGGTGAAGATTCAAAGCTAGAAAGCTTGAATCTTCCATGTTCTTGAAGGATTCAAATCCAAGCTTGAATCTACAAGATATAACAAGATCAAAAGCTAAAGAGCTTGATCCTTTAATGATGATGATGAACACGTGAATGATGAAAGAGGAAGAAGAAGTAATATCAAAACTTACAAGTTTTAGAGTGAGAAAGACTAGAGAGAAAATAAGAGAGTAAGTGTGTGTGAAATGCAAATGAGAGAAAGTGTAAAATAGATGAGCTAAGGCTTGTATTTATAGTGAAAATAGGTGTGGGAAGGCTCCTTGGTCATTGGTTTTGGTGGGGGACAAGGGGGACAAACTTTTACTTTTTGGTTAACGATTGTCTAAAGTTGGTGCTTATGTTAGGATCCCATGCAACATTAAGGATAATACTTGAAAAAAATGCTAGCATGTTCCCTCTAATAAATGGGCATTTGTCTTACATATTAATAGGTCACTAGTTACTTATAATTGGGCTAATTAAATAGTCCACTAACTAGTGTAGGGTGGGCTAAAGTCCAACAAGGTAGAAAGTCCAACAAGACTAACTAGTAAGCATAAGTAAATTACTAAGCGTAATTAAGCATCTAAAAACCCAAGTAATTGCTATTATAAAATAACAATTAATATTTCGTAGTCATAATATTCCGATTACGACAAAAGTTAAACGTGTACGCAGTACGCAGTTTGTTCGAAACGTCACGTGACACTAACGGTCATAAAGGCTTCCGGTGATCAAGTTAAGTATCCTACGTACTCAAAGGCACGTTTTAACATATAAATGAAAGTAAACCACGTGTATTAAGATTTTAGAGTATAAGATAGCACAGTACACACAAATACGCAGTTTTGCAAAAACACAAGGCACAAAAGCAAGTCGAAAAAGTCGGGTCGTTACATTACCCACCTGTTAATGGAAATTTCGTCCCGAAATTTAAGGAGTGACTAAAAATTGTACCGTATTTAAATAAGAAGTAGCGTATCAAAGTTCCGAAAGATTCGTGGGCTCAAAAGTGAGCTATTTACCTTGAAAGGTACTCGGGCGTATAAAAGTAAGAATAGGTATATGCTATTAATTAAGTCTCTTGTCCTAAGAGATCAACAAATTGATTTTGTTTCTTGCTATCACGAATATGTCATCCGAATATATACCCACAAAAGGAAAGATGATGTTTTTAGCCTTACATGCATCTTCAGTAAGCTGGATGCATGGAATGCATCATGAATGTTACCAAACTTATCTAAAACATTGAGCGCTTATGTCGCAATACAAATCTGATAGGTAGAATGGAAAACATGGTGATCTTAACCATGCAATTTGATGTCTGGATATTGTTAGCCACGGATTTTGTACTAATCCCTTAATTTCAGAAGGAGACCATAGGTATGAAGAACCCGATATTTAAGAACGTCTTATTTGACTAAATGAACTAAAATTTTAGCTGAAAGTGACTAATCAGACATATATGTAATGCAAGCCATATTTACAGTGTCTTCAGGATGGTCTAAACGAATAATGAAGGATATCGCCCAGTTTACCATACTGCAGGTGAACTTATCCTTAGATGGAATGGAAGCACAGTTCCATAATGTAACTTTATCCTTTTAGTTACATGTTGAAGTTAGGGTTAACATCGACTAGAACAACATATAGTTGCAACCAACGAAGGAAGGAATGTGTAGAGTAACCATATCCGTGTTACAGACGTTTTAAGCAGTCCCTTCCAAGAGGATAACAAGATTCATAGATTCTTAAAGTATTTTATACTACACTTCTGAAAGAAAATCGCACGAAAGGTGTAATCTTTGAACGAGAGTGAACTCTTCGAGCGGATTGATCCGAATTTATCCTTATACTTAAGGAGATGCGCGGATTAGAAGATATGTGAACCCTAGGTCATAAAGAATGGTTTACTCCAAGTGAAAAGAATCCCCAAAAATGATTTCTTGTACCTCAAAATAATGAATCCTAGAGATGACGTTTACGAGGGTGTTGTGATTAGTCGTGAAATATTGAGAGTAGAAACCCTCCTAGTGCCTTTCCTACGATAGGGTGACCGCTAAGTATACCCCAGAAAACTGATTTATCGACCCGCGTTTTTGCCATGTCTAACCTTAAAAGGAACATTTTACGAGTGCAGAGACATCCTAACAAATTTTGTAAATCTGCCATCCAAAGTGGCTCAAGAGTTTTTATCTTGATGGTCAGTTTCATCCCTAACGGAGGGTGAGAAGAAGTGTGATCCATACATGGTGTAGTTTAATACGAAAACCTTTAATAAAATCAACCGAGGAAGTTTTGAAAACCTTTAAACGTCTGATGTGACAACATAAACGGAACGAAGTTCCTAGTAAATTTAGAAGTATGTACGACGCGTACCATTTTGCACAAAACTATTTGACTTAAGTTAAACAACTCAATAAAGGAGTGGTTTTTAAATAATGTGAAGGTATAACTTAGTATGTACTAACCAAAATAGGTAAGGGTAAACTTATTAACTTCATTATATATGTACATATATGATTTAATAAATCGCATAAGTGACAGAAAAAATTTTTATTACTTTCGTTTGTCCATAAATCTCGTGAGGACCTTACAATAAACAACGTGTAAAAATTTTGATAAACATAGTTTTTCGTATTTCAGAGGTTACGAGTTGAAAAAGGTCGAGTGAAAAATCTTTGAATTATCGGTTGTCATGTTACTAGGTAATGAAAACTAATGAATTAAATGTAGTTTTGATGATTATCAGGGACTTAAGTCTTTGGCCCAAAAATGTTCACGTGCGAAGCCGTTGCTAAAAAGTGAGGTATGAAGGATAGAGAATGAGGATGAGAAGTTAATCGCTTCTTGACTTTGCAAAATGCCAAACAGGTTATGATTAATACTAGATTCGAAATACTAATGGTGTTAATATCGCTAGATGAGAATCCCTTAGAATATGTCAGGACTTAGAGTTATGTAAGAAAGAGCATCATTCCAACAGGTATGGCAAATAGTATCCTTGGGGTAACGCAATAATTTTGAATGGTTTAAGTATTAGTGGATACCCGAAGGCTCTGCATGATGTGATAGTAAGTGCCTTCATCACATATACACACACACATGAATCTCTAGGTTTCGACGGTTGTAAAGTCTTCACGATGACTTGGATACGAATAAGCAACAAAAAATTTTATATAATAAGCAACGAAAATTTTATCGAAATCATTTTAGGTGACAATGTAAGAAAAGAAACGAAGTTCTTAGTAAACTAGGGTTATGTATAACATGTACCATTCAAAGTAAAATATCTTTTGAATGAAAGATTTGGTTTGTAAAAGTGAAAGTAAAATTTCATATGTCTTAGTCAAAAATAAGTAATTATTTACTTTATATAACATATACGATTTCAAAAATTTGCACGAATGGCAAATAAAATAAATTTATTTTTATAAAACTTTGAGAGGATCGTACCGTAAAATAGTGTGTGAAAAATTTTTGGCAAACAAAATTTTCATATTTCGGAGGTTACAAGTTGGAAAAGGATTGATGAGGATTGAGTAAAAGATTTTGAAAATTTCAGGTGATCTTTGAGGTAATAAAAACCATTGAGTTTAAAAGTGGTTGATGACTATTGGTAGGGCATAAGTCTTTCGACCAAAAATGCTTAAGTGTAAAGTTGTTTCTTACAAGTGAGTTACGAAACGGAGAGTATGAGGATGGGGATTAACTACCCATTGATTTTGGAAATCTCGAACTGGTATGACTAATATCGACGTAAGAAGGGTGATGAGTGATTATCATCGATTAAGAATTCTATCGGAATAAGTTAGGATTTAAAGTCGTATAAGAATGAGCATCAAATAAGATTCTTGGGTAGTATAGAATTTGAATTGCTGAAGTGACGGGATACAATTTCCTTTATGTATCGTTGTCCATTGTATCGGTTTCTTTCATGGTTAGAAAGTAAGCAGATTTGGTGAGGCGGTCAACGATGATCCAGATAGTGTCATAACTGTCTATTGTTTTCGGTAGCTTTGGGATGAAATCCATCGTCATCCCTTCCCATTTCCATTGTGGGATCTCGGGTTGTTGAAGTAACCCAGATGGCTTTTGTCTCACCATCCTCGCGAGGTATAGGAATAATCTTCTTACTATAAATAAATTTCACTTTCATCCTTGAAAGCCAGTCCATTCCAACTATCTCATCAAAGCTTCCTAACTCAATGAGTATTAGGTTAACCCTAACGTTCATTCCAACTTTTATATCAAGCTTCCTAACTTGATGAGTATTAGGTTAATCTTAAGGTCCATTCCAACCAAATCTTATTATACTGCCGTGAAAATTTTATTAACCTTCTCAAATAACATCTGCTTGTGCGCAGGTAACTAATCCTTTCCAACTACTACTATAAAACTTCCAAGTTTTGTTGGCATGAGGTCATCTCCAAATGACCCACCTGTTAATTTTAAGGTACTACCTTAAATTACTCATGTATCTCTGCCAGTTCACCATTAGCTTGTCCAATAGAATACTTAACTCTCATGGTTGTTAATGGATTATTAGTCATAACACTGAGGTTCTTAGATATAAGGTTTCTATCGCTCTAGTATTAAACAACTTCGAGACAGTAAACGTTGTGAAGAAATGTACCCTAACTAAAATCAGGATCTATGCGAGTCTCCATAACTGAGGTAATGATTGCTCTACCGCAGGTAAGTCCAAAGTTTTTCCTATTTGAGAACTGTTCCCTTAAGTATCCAGGGTGTCTATATCTATAACATATTGTCGAATTATCAATCTGAAATCAAGGTCCTATTTGTACAATATCTGGGCTACGTGGTTATTCTTTCCCAACCTCTAACAGACCATAATGCGTATACTCAAGTGGTTCCTAAAAAAAATTTTCTTTGAATCACTTCATATTTCTCATGTAATCACATTGGGACTTCTGCATGATTTACTTCAATATAATCACGCTGGCCTGGCGTCATTATATTGTACTAAATGGTACGTTCATTCCAATATTGCTCCATATGGTCAACGTAACGTGATCACTTCAAGTTCTAATCAATTTCATCTAACGGTGCCTTTATCTATGCCATCTCAAAACAAAATCGACATAATTAATCTCATGATTATCTCGGTGTGGGTGCGTAGGTTCCGCAGGTCATGCATCAATGCCTAAATGTCCCAAAATTTCTCCAAAATGTTCGGGTTTAGGTAATGTCGTTAGGTTCCTTTCTAGAAATTCAATCTGGTGTCTCGCGTCGAGTTGTACGTGTAGCAAGTAGTAATACGATATGTTTTGAGGCAACTCTCAAGTCTTCGGGTATGGCCGAGCATCAGTAAAAGGCATTCTGACCTTGTGAAAGGAGATGTCCTCCCGACTTCTCCAATTCCTAAGAGAGTTGGGGACCTAAGTCCAGAAGTGTCGTTAGATCGTCGAGTAGTAGTGTAGAATGAAAGAGATAAGTGACGGTCATGAAAGCGTAAGGAATACAGGTCAACTTACGGAAACTGAACAACCTTCTAATGTTCATACGTCGTACGTGGCTAATTAAGGTGAGCTCGGGGTGCGGTTACTTTGACAAGTCCTCACATATCCCCTCCTCCGAGGATCAACTTTAGTGGGCGTGTAATCCGAGGGGTACTCTTCCTAGATTGCGTGAAGTAATGCTTCGATCTCTGGGACGGTGGAATGGTAGTAACAGGTGGATTACAATACTAGTCCTCAGGGTTAAACGAGTGGGTAAAGGGTTCAGAAAAACATCTGAACTAGGAAAGATAAATTCTCTAAGTCGGTACAGCGAAAAGCAGACGGGTAGCAAGCACGTAGTCAGGTATAACAACTACAGTAGCCTAGATCATCTACAGCAGTACGTAGCATGGCAATAGTAACAGTATTAAGCAGAAGTAACATGCAATCAAAAGCAGACAGTAGCATGCAGCAGGGAGAATAAGCAATAGCAAACAGCAAGTTCACATAGCAGTAAAAGTAAGCAGTATCATGCAGTAGTAATAAGCAGTAGTATGCAGTAAGATCTAACAGTAGCATGCAGCAGTCCGCAGAAACTAGTAAACAAGCAAGTTGTAGATTAGTCCTATTAGTGAATCCTACTCTGCCTGGTCTAGACTCACTAATGCAATCTAATTCCCTACAACCAATGCTCTGATACCAAATGTGACACCCCGTACAAAACCATCGTGTACGGATCATCAACAACAGGATCATTACAAGGTTAAACACTATATGCTGTTTGAAAACCAGTTTTGCATTCATGAAAAGATAACGTTTTACAAAAGATAATGTGCTTGCTATGAATAGAAGCGTTTACACAAGTATGTGTCCCAAAGGTCATTACAAAGCCATTGTTTGAAAATAACGTAAGTTACGAATGCAACATAAATGTTCCATGATTGGGACATCTCTAAGTAATGCAGCAGAAATCTAACACGGCAGGTCCATAACAACAAGTCTATAACACCAAGATAGCAAGTCTAACAGCGGAAGCAACAACGTCTAAGCACCTGAGAAATACATGCTTAAAAAGTCAACACGAATGTTGGTGAGCTATAGTTTGTCTGTAATCAGTAATGTAATGTAGGCCACGAGATTTCAGTGCTTCAAACCAGCGTTTCAAATCAGTATTTCAAATCAGTATGATAAAGTATATGCTTATCCGTGGGCACCCGGTAACTAACTTAACGTAATATTACCCCCTAAAAGTACACTTGGCGAGTGCGTAAGTTTACAAAGTATTAAACACCATTTAAATGCTAGCGCGACTAGCCCGAGTGGGGATGTCAAACCCTATGGATCCATATCTAAAATTCGCGTTCACCGGTTCAAAAACCAATGACTAAACATTACCGAGCTAAGGGAAAAGTTTATGCCGTTGTATAACCCACACATATATAAAGTTTAAGTACTCGTTCCTAGTAAGTAAAACGTAAAAAGCGCATGTATTCTCGGTCCCAAAATAGTTAAAGTAAAAAGGGATGCTATAACTCACAGTGAATAAGCAGTAAACGTCGTCACGAAAGTGTGCAAGTAGTAAGTAGGTCTGAAAGGTCGTCAACCTAAGTCAAAGGTTACTAGGCCAGTAGGTTGTCCTCATAAGTTCTAATAGTGCATAAAATAATGTTTAAGTGTCATCATCATCATCATTCATCATCATAAAAGCTAAGTAAGTTTAACAAGTATAGAGGTCGAAACAATAGGCTGACTTTGATCAGCTGCTACGGCCTCTACGTAAATCGAAAAGACGCAAAATCAGTGGCTATGGCTCCGTATGGGAGTCCTCTAGTTGTTGACCAATTTCCAGAACCATACTCATCTTTGTTCGACCGTGGCGATGGTTTAAGTGCGAGTAGGTCAGAAATTTCAGCACAACGTTACAACGGCGTAGTGACTTTCAGAGGGCTATAAATCCTAAACCGTATGTCGAATTAAGTCGAGGCCTAAAAGAAAAGTCATATACTCGAAATGAAATAACTGAAAATCAATTTTCCAGAAGTCCAGGAATCTGATCAGATCCCGAAAGAAGTCCAGGAATCTGATCAGATCCCGAAAAACAGTAACAAGTGCTCCGGTGGGGTTCTTGGTGCTTGATGCTCATCACAGTTCTCATCCTTAATGCTTATAGCTTCAAGTGTACAACTCGTTGATGGGTTAGCATCACCTTGACCAAGATTCTACCATCAACACACAATATGTTAAGATTAAGTAAGAACACAACTCATTTAAGAGTCTTAGATGGATGATGAACTAAGGTTACATCATATCCTTAGTCTTAACACAATTACAAGTTCCATTTACAACTAAAGCTACAAACTTTACTTCAATCAAACAAGTATGAACATAATCTAAATCAAATAAGGTGATGAAACCCTAAGCTAGAGAGCTTGGATCCTTTTCACACAAGTTATAAGATTACAAAGCTAGAAAACTTGAACCTTTGGTGTTCTTGAAGACCTTGAAGCATAAAGCTTAGATCTTTAAGTTACATGAAGACCATAAACACAAGTTTTGATCTTTATAACAAAGTAATGAGATCATAAGTTAGAAAACTTAGATCCAACAAAAGATATGAAGATTCAAGCTAGAAAGCTTGCATCTTGGTTGTTCTTGAAGATCTTGAAGCATAAAGCTTGGATCTTTAAGTTACATGAAGATTACAAATACAAGTTTGAATCTTTATAACAAAATAACAAGATTAAAGTTAAAAGATTTAGATCTACAAAGTAGGTGAAGATTCAAAGCTAGAAAGCTTGAATCTTCCATGTTCTTGAAGGATTCAAATCCAAGCTTGAATCTACAAGATATAACAAGATCAAAAGCTAAAGAGCTTGATCCTTTAATGATGATGATGAACACGTGAATGATGAAGGAGGAAGAAGAAGAAATATCAAAACTTACAAGTTTTAGAGTGAGAAAGACTAGAGAGGAAATAAGAGAGTAAGTGTGTGTGAAATGCAAATGAGAGCAAGTGTAAAATGGATGAGCTAAGGCTTGTATTTATAGTGAAAATGGGTATGGGAAGGCTCCTTGGTTGTTGGTTTTGGTGGGGGGACAAGGGGGACAAACTTTTGCTTTTTGGTTAATGGTTGTCTAAAGTTGGTGCTTATGTTAGGATCCCATGCAACATTAAGGATAATACTTGACAAAAATACTAGCATCTTCCCTCTAATAAATGGGCATTTGTCTTACTTATTAATGGGTCACTAGTTACTTATAATTGGGCTAATTAAATAGTCCACTAACTAGTGTAGGGTGGGCTAAAGTCCAACAAGGTAGAAAGTCCAACAAGACTAACTAGTAAGCATAAGTAAATTACTAAGCGTAATTGAGCATCCAAAAACCCAAGTAATTGCTATTATAAAATAACAATTAATATTTCATAGTCATAATATTCCGATTACGACAAAAGTTAAACGTGTACGCAGTACGCAGTTTGTTCGAAACGTCAAGTGACACTAACGGTCATAAAGGCTTCCGGTGATCAAGTTAAGTATCCTACGTACTCAAAGGCACGTTTTAACATATAAATGAAAGTAAACCACATGTATTAAGATTTCAGAGTATAAGATAGCACATTACGCATAAATACGCAGTTTCGCAAAAACACAAGGCACAAAAGCAAGTCGAAAAAGTCGGGTCGTTACATAGGGAAAGGTAATTATATTTATATTAAGACTATGCTTGGAATGATGTAGATCTGGTTGGATGAGCCGATCACACAGACCTACTTGTCTCTGAACACTCAGAGTTCTCTTTGAGCAGTGAGAAGTATGTCACTTGGTCGTATAATTGAAAGGTAACAATACCTCGGAGGTTATCCTCAGTAAAGTTCTAGGTTTATTAGTGAGTTAAGCTCTATTCTTAACCCTCGTTATCAGTTTAGGTAACTGAATAACAACATGCTGTGTTGATTGAACACTGATCACAAACGGAAGGAATCTGTCGGTTTAAGTTGGCAAAACCTTAAATAATAACTAACAACCATTCCATCGTACTAATGAGATCATATCAATTCAAACATTATACAGCATCACAGTTAACGTACTGATAGTAAAGCAGATAGAAACCTAATGAATACATAAACAGTTGATATGACTAGGACCTAAGGCAACAATCAAACAAGAACATGCAATAGGCTTGGGTCACACTGTGAAGGCACTAACTAGATCTTAATAGCTCCTATGAGGTCTCTTTGGAATAGTCAATAGGTATACTAGGTCATTCATGTCTCAATTCCTAAGTTCCGTGTTCTAAAAGTGCATTAAATGCCTCTCGGGAACTTCGGCCATACCGAGTTCAAAGAATCTTTAGATACAGTATAATCAGGGGTCTTAATCCTATGAAGTAGCTAATTTCATATAGGTGGACAAGTCCTGATCACAACCTAGGTTGGTCAATCCTTAAGATGCTAGCATATAAATCTATCAGACGTCCTAGTTCAGTATTATAACAGTAATCGTAGTAAATTAACATAATTACGCTAACCCAAACTTCTATCATGGCAACATACAGATTAATTAAGATATCATGGTAATATCGAAACTCATTATTAAACATAAAAAGTAAGAACACATGTTTAATACAAAAGACAAGCGTTTCGGATAAAAACCTGAAAAGGCCGAAGAAATTTGCCTGGGATCGCAGGGACTCGCCGGGATATCCTCCGGAAAATAAAAGCTAAGCTAACTACTACTAAAGACTAAGTAAAAGCTTGAAAATATGAAATAAATTACAAATTAAGTGTGTGTTGGAATAGATGGAGAGAGCCCTTTAAATAGACTTGATTTTTGCCTACAAACGGCTGGCAAGCCATTTGGCAAGCCGTTTGGCAGGCCGTTTGCTAGGCAAGCCATTTATCGAGCCTGTTTGCACTGACCATTTGGCAGGCCTTTTGCCATGCAAGCAAGCCGTATGGCAGACCATTTTTGGGCCTGGTCAGCCTTGATTCACTGGATCGTAACTTGATTTATTGTCTTTCACCGTTTTTGCTCTAGAATCTTCGTTTGAGCTCCGTTTTACTTTATTTTTTTTGCATCGCCTTCATAATTACTTAATCTACAAAATCAATCGAAAAAGCGATAATTTTGCCAACAAAGTTTAAATCTTTATTGTTCTAGGGCTTAATATTGGGGATAAAAATGTGACTTTTTGCCCGATATCAATGCGTCAAAGACATTGGCTAGAGTTGATTAAAGATTATGAAATTAAATACCATCCGGGTAAAGCAAATTTTGTCGCAGATGCTTTAAGTCACAAAAAGTCTAGTGAGAATGTTAAATTTCTGCGTTTGAGTATAACTTCAGATTTAATCGACCAACTGAAAACTGTTCAAGCCGCTGCTTTGGAAGATGAACATGTTAAATCGGATCTTATGAACAAACAAATATTTGACCTAGCCGATGACTCACGTGGATTTAAAACCTTTCATGACCGCGTTCCATGTTTGGGTGCCTATGCTCGGAGAGTTGAGGGAATTAATCTTGACAGAAGGGCATAAATCCAGACTGACAGTCCATCCAGGCAGCAATAAAATGTATCATGATTTGAAATCGGTGTATTGGTGGCCGACTATGAAAATAGACATCGCTCGTTTTGTTAAAAAATGTCATATTTGTGCATAAGTAAAGACAGAACATCAAAAACCATATGGTTCATTACGTCAGCTAGAAATTTTCGAGTGGAAATGGGAACATATTACGATGGATACCAAGAACTCAAAAACGACACGATATGATTTGGGTAATAGTTGACCGTTTGACCAAAAGTACTCACTTTCTAGCTACTCGTGAAACAGCGTCAGCGTCATTAAGTGAACTCGCCGAGTTGTATGTGAAAGAGATTGTTAGTTGTCATGGTGTGCCGTTATCGATTGTATCAGATAGAGATTCTAGATTTGTGTCAAACTTCTGGAACAGTCTACACCCGAATTTGGGTACATGTGTAAATTTGAGTACAGCTTATCATCCTCAGATAGATGGTTAGAGTGAGAGAACAATACAGACTTTAGAGGATATGTTAAGGGCTTGTGTATTAGAATACGGTGGGTCGTGGGATTCTCATCTGTCGTTGGTTGAATTCGCGTATAACAACTCATATCATTCGATTATAGGGATGCCGCCTTATGAAATGTTATACGGTCGTCGATGCAAAACTCCGACTTGTTGGTTAGAAGCCGAGGAGAAACAGTTTGTAGGTCCCGAAATTGTTCAAATAATAGCCGAAAAAGTTGCAATTGCGCGAGAAAAGTTGAAAGCCGCTAGAGACAGGCAAAAAATGTATGTTGATCCGTGTAGATGTCCGGTAACCTTTGGTGTAGGTGAACGAGTGTATCTGAAAGTTTCGTTGTGGAAAGGGTTTATCAGATTCGGTAAGCGTGGTAAGTTAGCACCGAGATTTATTGGTCCGTTTCCGATCAGGGAAGTGTTGAATGATCAGACTGTGGTGTTAGATCTCCCACCAGAGTTAGCCGGTATTCATAATACGTTCAACGTATGTTATCTTATTAAGTGTAAAGTCGATGATGAAACGCAACTTCTTCCTTTAGAAGATTTAAAGGTTGATTTGAGTAAGAAGTTGGTGGAAGAGAGGATTCGTATAGTTGATTGTAAGATAATTAATTTGAGAAAGAAACAAATTCCAATGGTGTTGATCGAGTGGAAGCATAGTTTGGGATCGAATCTTACGTGGGAGACAGAAGAGTTGATGAAGACTACTATAGGATCGAATCTTACGTGGGAGACAGAAGAGTTGATGAAGACTCGTTACCCTCATTTGTTTGACCTAGACCAGATTCCGAGGACGGAATCTCTTTAAGGGGGTGGATTTGTAACAGACTGAAAACCGGGCTAGTTATAAGTGGACTATTTTGCCCTTAGGGTTTTATTATGTGTTTTATATGTTTTTATTTTAATTATGTGAAAAGTGTTATTTTATTATTTGGTTAAGACCAGTTTATGACAAGGGTTCCAGAACACGTTTGTTTATTTTAATTGGACCTCGTTTGGGTTACCTAATTAAGTGCTAAAGTTATATAAATACCCGTGTGTTGTGGGGTATGGGGTTTTAACCCCAAAATAAGTGAATGACCAACTCTTTTCCATTTCTTTTTTCCTGAACCTTCCTCTCACTAACTCTCACCTAACTTCACCTCCTTTAAACAACCCTAAATCATTTGATCCCAAATTAAAGATTGATTTTGGTGTCAAATCGTTTCTTGTGTTGTTGTGATTCTAACAAGGTAAGGTTTGTAAGATTTCATGATCAAATCTGTGATTAAATGGGTTTTAAAGTTAATTTTTGTTAAAATGGGTTTTTGTGTCAAATTGGTATAAATTGATGTTGTTTGGACTTAAATGTTGTGGGTTTATGTCTCAAAACATTTAGTGTAAAAGATGTAACCAGTTTCAGGGTCAAAAACGAGTCCAAAATCGAGATTTGGTGATTTGGGTGTGAAACCCGTCACTTTGCTGCTGTTGCAGCTGATGAACTACCTTCGGCCGATGGTCGTTGACCATCAACCAATGGTGAGGGACGATCCACCAGTTGATAAGACCATCGACCGATAGTGTATGACTTTTGACCAGCGGATGTAATTTTTACGATTGACCGATTGGGGGAGACCATCGACCGATGGTGTGTTGATGATCGGCCGATGGATGCGAGTTGGGACCATAAACCGATGGTCTTTTGGCAGTAAATATTTTACTAAGTGTTGAATTATAGCTGTTAGCGAACGGTTTTTTACTGATTTGCTGTAATGTGCTGTTAGTGTGTCTAATTTTGATTGGAACACTATTCTAACTTGGTTTTTATTGTTCTCAGGAGATAAGAACAAGGAGGAAGCTCAGAAATAATAACTGAGCAGTTGCTGGTAATTGGTGAGTGGGTCTATCTTCGGATAGAGTTTAAGTAGCATGCCATGCTACTATGATTTACCCTTTTTACCATGCTTTGATATAGTGATACTGCCATGCTTAGATAATGATTGCATGCTTACCGTGATTATGTGATATTATGTGCGCACTGTGTTTGACACCAGCCGGGCCTGAGGAGGCTGGGGACTTCTAACCGGGCCTGAGGAGGTTAGAGTTCGTATGAGGTCAACCGAGCCTGAGGAGGTTGGGTCCACGGACTGCTGATTGTAGAGTATAGTTTTGAATAACGCATCCCCTGTGTTTGGATAACTATACTGTGAATCGAGTAACCAGGACTATCGGTAGACTCTAGCCCTATCAGCTAGGAGTCGTGTGCTCGTACAAGTCGTCGATCCTCGTATTGTCTTTAGTTGTATGATAGTTGGTCGTTCGCATGTGTGGTGCTTATGCGATATCTGTTACATAGATTCCATTCAATTAGCATTATGCTAATCCCCCACATTTCCACCCTTGCAGGTTTAGGTACTGTTAGTTTAGACGGGTGCTTGTGATGAAGACATGTTTGACATGCGAACTCTGATGTGTATTTTGTATCACGTATTTTTGTAATAAGTAACACCATCGTGTAAACTTAATTTTAATTATGTGGATTACGTTTGTGATGTATGCAATGTGGTGTTTCTAATATATATATATATATATATATATATATATATATATATATATATATATATATATATATATATATATATATATTTATGTCTTCCGCTGTATTTAAAAAAAAAATTTGGCCGGTGTTACAAGTTGATATCAGAGCAAAGGTTAGGCAGCAAGTACATGCGTGTATATTGTTTCCAAACCTTGCGACTAGTCAAACATATCAGTGTGGTGGGGGTTAAGTGAATGTAAGATATGTGTGTGTTAGTTGTGCTTGAACTAACCGTTATCCACTAAGCTTTTGTGTGAGTTATTTTGTAGCACAGGAATGACTGATAGAAACACAACTGGCCTATCTAACCCCGAAACGTACAGAGCACGTGATGGGGTTGTTGAGTCTGATGATGATCAGAATAGTTACATCCTTGAGTTAGAAAGCAAGCTAAAAGAGGTTGAAGACAAAATTAATGAGCTTGAATTGGCGAGACATTCGAGAAATGATGATACACCACCTGGATTCCCAACTGCTCAATCCCAGACATTTCTTAATATAAATCAGACGCAGTTTCAGTACCCCATGCAGAATTAGTTTCCTCAACAATACTATGTGCAGCCTCAACATGCTTATCCTTATAAAAATCCTAATATAATGAATCAGTATTAAATGCCGTTGTTTCCACAACAGTTCATTCCACCTCTGAAAAAGTGTTCTAACAAGAATTTCCGTGAATGCAAACCCCCAGAGTTTTCAGGAAGTACAGATCCGACAGAAACTCTTAACTGGTTGCGGGAAATGGAGCGGGTATTTGTAGCCTATCAGTGTGAACCCGAGTTATGAGTTACGTATGCTAGTAGGATGTTGAAAGGTCAGGCAATGGTTTGGTGGGATTCCTTGATATCAAGCATACCAAGGGAACAAATAAGTATGATTACATAGGAGCAATTTTATGGGAAGGTCTGTGAACAGTACTGTAACCCTTTTGATTTGAATCGCATCAAAACTAAATTTCTAGAAATGAAGATGACACCTTAAATGATGATTGATGAGGTATTGGAGAAGTACATGGATAAGCCAAGGTTTGTGCAATAGTGGGTGCCAGATGAATCGTCTCGGATTCAGCATTTTGTGAATGTGATTTTACCGGAATACAAAACCTTTGTGAGAACAGCTACATCATTATCTCAGGCTATTGTGCTAGCCAAGATGGTGGAAAGTGATGTTAAGGCAGCTAGAAGTAGGATGTTTGGTAATGTGGTGAATCAGGGTGGACAGGTGTCTAGTCAGCCGGGATCTAAGTCCAAGAAGTCAGGTGGGTTTAGATCAAAGGGAAAAAGTGGTCAGAGTAGTTCTGGGTCTGGATCTGGTAGAGGGGATTGGTGGCGCAAGGAATGTAAATCTTCACATCATGGTCAGTGTTCAGATGCGACTAGGCGTTGTATAAGATGTGGTGTCATTGGGAACGATTCACAAGCTTGCTCATTCCCAAGTGGTGTGTGTTGGAATTGTCATCAATCAGCAAGTTGTCCGTCCAAGAGTGTTAGTTCCGGGGCAGGTTCAGGTGTGCGTTCGGCATCAGCCGGAGGGTCTACTGCCTCGAGTGGGCAGAAGAGGAAGAACCCTCCATCAGCAGAGGCCAGGGCTTTTCAGATGTTAATTGAGACAACTACTGCAACTGACGATGTGATCATCGGTATGTTCTTAATCAACTCAATACCTACTAGATTATTGTTTGATTCTGGTGCGAATAGGACATTTATGGCTTTAGATTTCTGTACTAAGCTAGGGTTACCTGCTACTGTGCTGCCTGAGCCTGTTAGAGTAGAGGTAGCTGATGGTAAGACGGTTCCAGTCATAACATATGTGTCTGGAGCTAGTATAGAGATTGATGGTAGACCTTTTGCCATGTCCTGTTTAGTACTGCCTATCCCTAGTTTTGATGTAGTGTTAGGGATGAACTGGATGAGTCTACATAAGGCCTACATTAAGTGCGATAAGAAGATTGTGACCTTCCGTTTGACCGATGGAACCCGTGATGTAGCCCGTGGGTATCTAGGTGGGTTTAGTTTTCCGTTGATTTCAATGATGAAGGCGAAGAAGTAACTCTCTAAAGGGTGTGAATCCTTCATGGCCTATATAATCGATGCCAAGAAAGAGAAGAAAATGGTCTCCAATATTCCAGTGGTTTCTGAATTTCCGGAGGTGTTTCCCGATGAGTTACCAGGTCTACCTCCAGTGAGGGAAGTGGAATATAAGATTGAGTTAATATCGGGAACTACTCCAATTGCAAAAGCACCATACCATTTAGCTCTGTCTGAGATTCGCGAAATGATGTCTTAGAATCAAGAATTGTTAGATCGTGGGTTTATACGACCGAGTTCATCTCCGTGGGGTGCTCCTGTATTGTTTGTGAAAAAGAAGGATGGTTCAACCCGTATGTGTATCGATTATCGCAAGTTGAACAAAAGAACAGTGAAGAATAAGTATCCTTTACCTTAAATAGACGATTTATTCGATCAGTTGCAGGGTGCTTCGTACTTTTCAAAGATAGACTTAAGGTTAGGGTATCATCAGGTTCGTGTTGTAGAATCAGATATACCGAAAACCGCGTTTAGAATAAGGTATGGTCATTACAAGTTTTATGTTATGCCGTTTGGGTTGACGAATGCGCCAGAAATTTTCATGGATTTAATGAATAGAGTGTGTCATCCGTTTTTAGACAAGTTTGTGATTGTGTTTATAGACGACATATTAGTGTATTCGAAAATAGAGATTGAGCATGATGAGCATTTGAGACTGGTTTTGAACCTATTGAAACGAGAAAAGTTGTTTGCTAAGTTTTCAAAGTGTGAGTTCTGGTTACGAAAGGTTCAGTTTTGGGGTCATATTATCTGTGATGGGGTATCAAAGTGGATCCATCTAAAATAGAAGCGGTAATGAATTGGAATTCTCCGAGGACTCCGACTGAGATTAAGAGTTTTCTGGGATTGGCCGGTTATTATCGCAGGTTTATCAAAGATTTCTCGAAAATAGCGGGTCCGTTGACTAAGTTGACTCGAAAAGATGTAGCCTTTCGATGGAATGATGAACAAGAAAAGGCTTTTCATACGTTGAAACAGTTGTTGTGTCAGGCACTAGTGTTAGCTTTATGAGAGGGTTCAAATGATTTTATGGTATATTGTGATGCTTCATTTGCCGGATTAGGTTGTGTATTGATGTAGAGGGACAGAGTAATTGCTTACGCTTCGGGTCAATTGAAAATTCATGAGAAGAATTACCCAGTGCATGATCTTGAAATGGCTGCAGTAGTGCTTGCTTTGAAACTGTGGAGACACTATTTGTATGGAACTCATTGTGTTATATGTACAGATCACAAGACTTTGCAGTATATTTTTTCACAGAAAGAAATGAATATGCATCAAAGACGTTGGCAAGAGTTTATTAAAGATTGTTAGGACCCCGAAGTTGTATAGTGTTAATGTGAATTAAGCTTTAAATGAAGGTTCCTTAGAAGATGGCTATATAAGGAACCTAAGTAGTCCTAATTAGATAGCCATTGCATTGTAACCAAGTTCTAGAAGCTGTGGAATGTAATTTTACCGATTCTCTCTCATACCGAGTCTTCTTCCTATATACCGAATCTCAATCTATCTTATCTTTTATCTCAATCTCAACATGATCTGACCTATCATTTGGTATCAGAGCTTCCAGGAAGTGATTCTACATCACTATATGGATCCAGAGATTGTAGATTACAGAATCTGAATACTCTCGGTAAAATGAATCAGATTCGGTATTATCGAATTTGATAATCTGACGTTAAGATTCTTGTGATAAGTTCAGCGAAGGTGTATTAGGTCTATTAGAAAGAGTTTCGATCATCATTACAGCTTTTTAACTTCAATTATGGAGAATTAAGTTGATTTTTAGAGTTTGTGGCTAAAACTCTCGGTATTGCTTAATTCAAGCTTGATTCTGGTGTTTTGTGAAGATTTAAAGATTCAGCTGTGTTCGTGAGGTGTTAAATCACATTTCTGTCGGTTCAATTTCTTCAATTCTTCAAGATTTGATCAACACTCGGTATCGTAACTGTCATACCGAAGCTGCTTCATTACTGGAAATTCATCTTAAGTGTTGCAGATTGTGGTGTGTTTGTGATTCTATCACATTCGGTTTGATCATACGCAGCTAATTGGTGTGGTTTGAGAAAGGATTCTGTTATATTTCTAAGTTTTAGACTTAGACTCGGTATTGTCAACTGCTACAGTTGACATTCGGTATCCTGAATCTTTGGTATCATTGATATTCTGTTTGTTACTAACTTGTTTTCTTGTGCAGCAAGGTTACTGAATCTAATTCAAGGGAATTGGATTGAGTTTACACATATTATTTAACAGGATTTGACTACCGAGTCAATTACCGAATCAGAATCTCGGTTTCACTTAATTCTTTGGTTTTAAGTGTACTGAAGCTTCAAGTTGTGTGGTTATCGAATCCATACCAAATTTAGGTGTGTTACTTGTGATTCTTATCAGTTTCTGATACAGAATCTGGTTTATCGAACTGTTACCGAATCTGCTACAGTACCGAACCACTTACCGAATCTGCTACTGTACCGAATCTTTACTGAATCTGACATTCTTGTTAGATTTTATACTGAACCCTGACCATAGATTGTGTTTAATACCGAATCTATACTGAATCTACCTCAATTTAAGATGTCTACTCAAGATACTCTTATCATTGGATCAGATTTCCAACCTCCAGTGTTGTTTGATGGCAAGTACACTCAGTGGGTTCATCGTATTACTCAGTACATAGACTATAAGGGTGAGAAAGCTTAACATATTTGGGCTTCTCTGAGAGATGGTCCAGTTGTTGATTTTCATCCGGATACTGGTATGCCAATTCCAGTCTATGAACTTTCTGGTGATAAACGTGAAAGAGCTCAGGGTGACATAGAGGCTAAGAATATTGTCATGCAAGAATATTGTCATGATAGCAACACTACTGTAAAAGATATATGGGATGAGATCAAATGACAACAAGAAGGTTATGACATGTCAGACGTTACTAAATTGAATAAGGCTATGGGATTGTATGAAGATTTCAAGCAGGAACCAGAAGAACAACTCAAGGATACCTACCGTCGTTTCAATGGTGTTCTCAATGAGTTGAAAAGGTGTAAGATTATAAAAGTACATGCTGAAGTCAACATGAAATTCCTCAAAAAGCTCAATGCTGATTGGCTTCCTTATGGAACCATTGTTCGATCTATCAAAGAGATTGACAAGTTGACTATTCATGAGCTTGTTGGAGTTCTTATGCATTACCAACCTGAGGTGTCTAAACTTCAAGAAAGAAGGAAAGAGTCTTCTCCGGGTGATCCTCTTGCTCTAATTGCCAAAAAGAAGAGCAAATCACTTTCCAAAAGCTTGTCCAAGAAAGTGCTTGTTGAAGAATCAACTGATTTTGATGAGTTGAATCTTTCTAATGTTGATGATTCACACCTTGAATTAGTCAAGATGGCAGCCATGTTCACAAATGCCTTGAACAAACACAAGTTTAAAGGCAAATCAAGCAATCAACGCAAACACTCATCATCTTCCTCGTACTACAAGAAAGCTGATCAATCCAAATAACAACGTGCTGATGATTCTAAGAAGGAAGATTCAATCTATTTCAATTGTGGCAAAGCTGGTCATTACTCTCGTGAGTGCAAAATGCCTAAGAAGAAGGACGCAGCTTACTACAAGAAGAAAATGTTGATGGCTAAGATTGTGGAAACTGGGGGAGAGCTGAAACCGATTGATGATACTTGGTTTAACTAGACTGATGATTCAGACTCAGAGGTGGAACATGCAAATGTTTGCAAGGTGACTAAGCTTATCAAAGCTAAGGAAGCATTGCAGAATTCTGACTCAACATCTGACGATGATGAGGTACAATCAACTGAAATCTCACCTGATTTTATAAAAATGCAAAATGACTTGATGAAGAATCTGGTCTCAATGTCAAAAGAAGTCAAAGGCTTAAAATCTGAAAACAAGGTTTTAAAAGATAAAATCAAACTTTCTGAGACCAAACCATCTTCATCCAAATTACAATCGGAATTGCAAAAGTTGACCGCCCAACTCAGCTCTTCAGAATCTGAGTTGGAAGATCTTAAAAAGACAATTCATCCGATTAAAGTCGAACGAACTGATTATCGTTTAAAATCTGAACGACTTGCAGAAAAAGTTCAATTCTTAGTAAAAGATCTTTCTGATTTAAAAAACCAACATGAACCTACACTTTCAAAGCTAAACAAAAAAATTATTCATTTGGAAAACGCAATAATTGAAAAAGACACTGAAATCTCTTCGTTGTCAAAAGAGTCTGTTCTAATGAAAGCTCAACTTGCTCGATATGAGGAAAAAGTCTATCGAACAGAGCAATCCAAAGCTATCATGCATATGGAACTTTCAAAACAAATGATTTTCATGAATACACCAAAAACAATTCATGGTGAAAAGTGGGGGTTGGGTTTTGAAGATCCTAAGATCTTAGATGGAGCTTCCAAAAAGATTCCAGGATTATATCATTTTGATTACTTTCAAGCTAGTTTACCACCACATTTTGTGTATTCTTCTGATGCTGATTTTGATGGTATTATTGTTAATCGCAAATCTAAAAAATACCATCAAATTAGCTTAATGTATGAGAAAATTAATGCAAAAATGGATAAATCAAATCCTGATTTCTTGAAGGAACTTGTTGAAACTGAAAAGAATGTGCAATGTGTTAATTATGTGCCGACACATAGATTGGTTTACATTCCTACACTCATGCTAGAGAAATACATTTTAATGCTTGAGAATGACATGTTTAACAAACCTAGTTCTAGCATTGTTAACATAGGTGAGGTGTTTGATGAACCAACTTTTGATGTGAAACCAATTCTACCTGCTTTACCTGCATGTTCTGAAAATGTTTTCTGTGAAGACCTAGCACATGAACTAACTATTTTCTTTGAGACAGAATCTCTAGGTCAAAATTCTTTAGATGAAAAAATAGAACCTCATAATGAACCGATCATTGAACCTTTGATAGATTTTGAAAGCCAACTTGATCCTTTGCACGATTATTATTTGCATTTACCTGCTGTACGTAATTTGAATCATATAGTAACTCAACTAGAAAAGGAGAATATTGACTTGCAACTTAAGTGCCAATCATTAGAACAAATGCTTGCTCTATGTGATAAATTGCCTTCACTGTCTAAGAAAGAATGTTCCTATGTTTTAAGGAGGGTGAAGTGATAGTTTCTGCTGAAGAATTATGTCTTGAGATTAAAAGCTTAAAACAAAAGATAATTCAACTGAAACAGGCTAACATACTTAAGCAATCGTCTAATGTTGAAACTAATGTGCTTGAATGTATTGGTGGGATTACTAAGAAGGGGAAGGGAACAACAATATCTAAGGATGTAAAACCCATTACTATTCTTAAAAATCCTCTACGTTCTCAATTTGGCAATCGTGGTTTCAAAGTTATTTCTACAACTCAATTTGTTGTCAAAAAGGTTGATTCGGTTCTGTGTCAACTGAAAAGATTCCTATGATTCCAATGACAAAAACTTCAAAAGCGAGTCTTTTAACGACATCAGTTAAGTCCACACAACACACAAGTCCTAAACCTGATTTAAGTGAGTATGATGCAAAAGAACGTAAAATCAAATTAGAAATTTTGCAAAATCAATCATCTCATGTGTCAACTGAAGAGTTTGGACGTCTAACTAACAAAGGTGTTTTTCGTGTCACAGGTCATAATCCAAACTTGAATTACAAATCTGTATGGGTTCCTAAGTCCACGACTAAGAAAGTAGCAACCAAACCAACGCAATCTCCTAGTCGACCTAGGAAATCATCTCATGTTTTTCAATTTTCGTCTGTGAACAAAACATCTACTTGGAATAAGTTGTGTGCTAAGACTTCTGATAATGATGTAAAACTTGATATTGCATATGATGCTTCATGTAATGTGGTTTAAAATGATGCTTTATTGTCTAAACTGCATGATGCTTTACGTGATTATCTTGTTTTTAATCCAAAGTTTATTGCGGGTACTAACCGTAGAGGACCCAAGAAACTTTGGGTACCTAAACTCTAGGAAATTCACATTTACAGGGTTTCGACGTCTATGCTTAACGATTTTGACAGCCTCGGAAAGTTTGATCCAAATGGCGATCAAGCCATATTTCTCGGTTATTCTTCGAACAAAGTTGCTTATCAGGTTTATCACAAACGGACAAAAATGATTAAAGAGAGCATAAATGTCAAGTTTGATGAATTTTCGGGAATGGCTTTTGAACAACTCAGTTCAAAACCCGATCCTAACCTGGCTACTTCTTCTTCCGCGCAAAACTCAATTTTCTCGACGAAGGGTGTTCCTATGGTTACACCAGAGGAACTGGATATCTTGTTTGATAGTCTTTATGCTCCTCAACGGATTTCAAATGTTCAAGCCGTACCGGTTACACCGTCACAGTCAACTACTGTGGAGACTCAACAAAGTCTTTTTGATGAACATACAACACCAACTGATTCACCTGTTGCTTCTTCATCCTCCCTACCACCTCCTGTTACTGATAATCTTGAACTAATTCAAGATTCATCAGTTGATACAACTCCAGCTGTTTCTCCAGATTCTCAATTGAATCCATTAGATAATGTTACATCAGATCAAGTGGATCAAGGCTCAACGTCAACAACGATTGATGTTTCAATGGATACCACTGATGTATAACATCTTCCACACAACCGATGGACTAAAAGTCATCCAATAGATCTTATTATTGGTGATGCATCTGCTCCAGTCTCAACTCGAAGGGCTACTTGGAATATGTGTCTATACACTGCCTTTCTTAGTAAGATTGAACCAACAACGGTTGCTCAAGCTTTACTAGATCCGAACTGGGTGGTTGCAATGCAAGAAGAGATCAATCAATTTGAACGACTGAAAGTATGGCGATTGGTTCCAAGACCAACTGGTCAACGACCAATAGGGGTTAAGTGGATTTTTAAGAACAAGAAGGATTCTGATGGAATTGTGGTTTGGAATAAGGCACGTCTTGTGGCCAAGGGATATCGACAACAAGAGGGTATTGATTATGACGAAACGTTTGCTCCGGTTGCTAGGATTGAGGCTATTCGTCTTTTCCTTGCATTTGCTTCTCATATGAAGTTCACGGTGTTTCAAATGGATGTCAAAACTTCTTTTCTGAACGGTTATCTTCAAGAGGAAGTCTATGTTGATCAACAAGAAGGCTTTGTCGATCCCATTCATCCAAATCACGTATACTACTTGGAGAAAGCTTTATATGGTCTGAAGCAAGCACCGCGTGCATAGTACGAGACCTTAACAAAGTATTTGCTGGACAACGGCTTCTCTCATGGAACGATTGATACAACGCTATTCATCCGTAAAAACCACGGTCACATTCTCTTGGTTCAAATTTACGTTGATGACATTATTTTTGGTTCCACGTCCCCGGCCTTATGCAAAGAATTTGGTGACCTTATGGCCAACAAATTCGAAATGAGCATGCTTAACCAGTTAAATTTCTTTTTGGGGTTACAAGTAAAACAATTACCAAATGGGATTTTTCTCAGTCAAACAAAGTATATCAATGATATGCTAAAACGTTTTAAAATGACTGCTTTAAAACCAATGACAACCCCAATAAGGACTTTACTGGATGCTGATACTAATGGGGAAACCTTTGATGTTACACTTTATCGAAGCATGGTTGGTTCTTTAATGTATCTGACTGCAAGTCGACCCGACATTACACTTGCTGTAACTGTCTGTGCACACTTTCAGTCAATCCCTAAAAAATATCATTCTAAAGTGGTTGTTAGGATTTTTCAGTACCTTAAAGGTACACCTAACCTTGGGATCTGGTATCCTCATGGATCCGATTTCAATCTCACTGCTTATACTGATGCGGATCATGGCGGTTGCCATGTTGATAGAAAAAGCACATCTGGATCAATTCAGATGTTGGGAATAGGCTAGTTGGTTGGTCATCTAAAAAACAGAACTGTGTGTCTTTATCAACAGCTGAGTCTGAGTACATTGCTGCAGCTCATTGTTGTTCACAAGTTTTGTGGATGCAAATTCAACTTTCAGACTATGGCTTTAAGTTTTCTAAGACCCCGATTTACTGTGATTCAAAAAGTGCTATTGCAATAACAAGTAACCCGGTCCAGCATTCTAAGACTAAACACATAGATATTCGCTATCATTTTATTAAGGACCATGTAGAGAAAGAGGATGTAGAGTTATACTTTGTGCCTACCAAAGTGCAATTAGCTGACATGTTCACTAAGCCTTTAGATGAATTTAGGCTAAAGTTCTTGATCAAAGAGATTGGCATGGTAGAGTATAGTGCTTGATATTTCTTAGATCTGTTGGGACTTATTCTTGGAATCTTGTGTTTAGGGGGAGTAGATACTTTCTAGGGGGAGCAACTACTTTCATATGCTTTGGATATCAACTTTTAAGGGAGAGCCTTTAGATTTATGATAACTTCCTAGATATAATTGTTCAATGGTTACGAAAGGGGGAGGTAACTCATTAATATCATATTTCAAGGATGAGTTAATTCATTTTCTAGGATAATTTATCAAAATGCTGATTTACGTTCTTGTATATCACATTTTGAGGGGAAGAAAAAGGGAGAAAATGAGAAAATTACTCAAAAATATTGTTTTTCAAAAGTGAATTCATAAATTCTTTGTTTTATATCTGAAATAATTCACTAAGGCTTGTATACATCTCAGTATGCAACCCGTTTTAACAATTGGTATCATTGAAGATTTGTACTTTGTTCACAAATTCAAAGTTCTTTTAAGTACAAATCTTATTTTAAAAAATTCAAAAAAATTAGAAAAGATAAAATCCAAAAATATTTGATTTTTTACTGAATAAATGCTATTTTTAGCATTATACCGAATCTGACATCCAACAGTACAGATTCGGTAAGTTCAAAGTTTTAAAAAATTGTCTCAGAACTGTTTTTCATGAAAAGATTAAAATGAATTTTAATAGGAAAAATCAATTTGTCAAGATTTTGAAGTTAAATTGATAAAGTTTTGAAAAGTGGACTGTATTCGGTAAAATAGGACCATTCGGTAATGAAAGGACCCGTCCTTATCCACCTGGACGAAGTCTTCAATATTTGGTCCCATTATGATGATCGATTCCAAATAATGTCCTTAAAATGAGCAAATGCACAGCGGAAGACTTAATTCGTACCTGAGAATTAACATGCTTAAAAGTGTCAACCAAAAGGTTGGTGAGTTCATAGGATTATCATAACAATCATTTCAATATTTTAATAGCCTACAAGATTTCTGTTTATAAATGTATGTACACTTGCAAGTGTATAAAAGTATTCTATAAGTTGTAGGCATCCGGTAAAAAGCCTTAACATTCATGTTTTACCCTCTGAAGTACACCAGATCAGGTGTGTTTAAAATAACCTCGAAGTACTAAAGCATCCCTTAGTCGGGATGGAGTTTGTCAGGCCCAATAGATCTATCTTTAGGATTCACGCCTACCGTACATAGACAAGTAGTTTAATGTTACCAAGCTAAGGGTATATTTCTGGTTTAAACCCACATAGAATTAGTTTTAGTACTTGTGCCTATTTCGTAAAACATTTATAAAACAGTGCATGTATTCTCAGCCCAAAAATATATTGCAAAAGCAATTAAAAAGGGAGCAAATGAAACTCACCATACTGTATTTTGTAGTAAAGATTAATATGACGTCATTTAATAAGTGTAGGGTTGGTCTCGGATTTACGAACCTATATCATTTGAATATTTATTAACACACATAATCGTAATCGAATAAGTTTATACATATATATGATTTACTAATCATATCATTTTTATATTATTGACATATATATATATATATATATATATATATATATATATATATATATATATATATATATATATATATATATATATATATATATATATATATATATATATGTATATATATATATATATATATGTCTCATATATTCATTTTGTTTATAAAACTAGAAATTTTATTATGTTATATGTTTTTAAATATATTTGTACAAGTATATATATATATATATATATATATATATATATATATATATATATATATATATATATATATATATCATTGTTTGTAAAAAAAATATTGATAGAATACTAAAATTATATTAATATTGTTCAAAATGATAATAATTATAATTCTTAAGTTTACTGGATAAGGTACTATTGTTAATAATTGTATTATTGATAAAAATATAATGATATTTACATTAATAACTATAAAAATATAATTTTTTTTCGATTAGTAATACTTAAAAATAATGATTTTAGTAATTATATATTAGTAGTACTCGTTATTTATAAATAATCATACTTATAATGATAGTTGTAATACTAATAATGATTATAATACTAGTAATAATACTAATAATAATGTTATCAATTATAAAATGAAACAAATATTTATTTTAAATAATAAATTTTATTATTTTCATAACAATATTAATGATATTAATAATAATAATGATTATAATACATGTAAAAAATAATATTTACTAATAATAATATTAATTAGAATATTAATAATAATAATGATAATAATAATAATAATAATAATAATAATAATAATAATAATAATAATAATAATAATAATAATAATAATAATAATAAAATATGATTATACCTTTATTAAGCTTTCTAAAAAAAATTGCCCGCATCGGGGCTCGAACCCGCGACCTACCGAATACACACTAACACCCTAATCCATCGAACTACTGCCCACTTTTCTGATTTATTACCCCTTTTTAATTTTATAACCGGTAATTAGCTCATCCCATTTATTTGTTTTCATCTTCTTCATAACAACCATCATAAGATCATGATTATCTTTATCATTTACATGCATATTGAACCCTAGTCTCATTATAATCATTATCAACGTCATCATTAACATCATTATCTTAATTATGTTCGCTAATCACCATCATTATCTTCATCTCCGTTTCATATATTCTTTGTAACTCCCCTTATCCTTACAATCATCGGCCAAATCATGGAAAGTCTAGATTTTTGTAACCCAACCGAAATTAGAATATGGTGGCCCAACAGTTATCTAAATCGAAACCCATAAATTAGTTTTTAATAAGCCCAATACCATAAATAACCACGGCCTAAGTTGATAAACAAATAAAGGATTTTCGGTTCCCTTCCATTATAAACGTCGATCGCATAAAATAAAAAAAATAACAGTAATACTCCCGTAATATTTAATTGGGTTCTTTGTTTTTGCGTTTCAAATTCTTCACCAAACTGGATCCCATATTGTCGGCCATTAATTCATCATAATTTTATATGATGCATATAATTTTATATGTATCATTCCATCACATCACGTATTAGCTGGATCCCGTAATATTTTATATGTATCATTCTTTGTTGTGTGGCTGTTTAAACCAAAAAGGATAGAGAAAACAGTAAGTGGTAGCGAGTAGTTAAAGGGTTTTGCAGGTTCACTATTCATCATCTCTTTTATTATCATTATCGTTTATAACAGGAATAAACCAACTATCAATCAATGGTTATTGGAACAAAGCAGGAAATGAAGAGAGAGTGTGTGATATATATAGAGAGAGAGAAGAGTTTAAAGAAGAGAGAGAGAAGAATGATGATGCTGTGTTGGTTTGATCTTCGAATATAACAGAAAGTAAAATCTAAAATAGTAAATGGGTGTGGTGGTTATGTACTTAATCGATGGAATAACAGCAAGAAACTAGCATATGGTCTCGGTTTGGGTTGGCAACAAAACAGAAAAATCAAACCATAATTGGTTCGATGGTGATTGTAAAGGAAGAAGGAACGGGCAGAGGTGGTGGTTGTGGTTGTAGTCATATAAAAACAGAAGAAGGAGTCGATGGTTGGGTGTCTCGTTCGAACAGCAAGAATAAACGGAAGGCATGAATATGGTGATTAGTGGTGGTCGTCTAAGTGATGAAGATGGTGTCCATTGCAGGTTAAATGGGAATAGGAACGAACCCAATTATGAAGATGATGGTGGTGGTGTTTGGTTCACGATGGTGTGTTGTGGATCTTCATTCAACAAACCGAAAGTGATAACAACGAAGACAAGAGTTGAGTTGCAAATAGGTGTCGAATAATTAAATGGGTTAGAGGGTTGTTTGGGTTGATCAAGCATATGTATTAAGCGAAGAAAAGAAAGAAGTTCGATAAGTTTGTTCAAAACACAAAAGAGATTACCGGTTGTAAATTATGGACGAGGAGGATGGTGGTGAATTATATCCATGTATGTGTATGCTTATATAGATATGAATTAGTTAGAGGATAAAGAAACATAAACAGTATTGATTGATAATCACATATCACGGATTAAAAATATGTGGTGTATGATTCTTAAAGTGAAAAGGTAGAATAGACAATTTAGTATAATATATATTTATAAAATTCTAAAACGTGCTTAATCAATAGTACACTATAAATATCTACCGACAATCTGTTACGGATAGTATATCGTGGTCCGTTTGCTAAAAAGTTAAAATATAGAAGTGTTCCTAAAAATTCCACATTTTTAGATTAAATATATTTAATTATCTCACTCATTAACTATTTGAAACCTGATCAAAAAGGTGTGTCTAATATTTATTTTTAGTTCCAAATAATATGTACGGAGTATTATAATTTAAACTAATTAAAAGATAAAAATATTTCTATCAAACCTAAAATCTTGGTAATCGATTTACAGTTCAACTTTTATTTTAAATCTTCTTAAACTCGTAGTAGATCTATATGAACATTTACGAGATGTCAATCGAGTATTACTGACGTTTACTAGTTAAGCTTGAAATCATTTATTTTCCATATACTATATGTATATATAAATACATTTTAATATCAGGTTTTATTATATAACTAATTATATATATATATATATATATATATATATATATATATATATATATATATATATATATATATATATATATATATATATATATATATATATATTTACAATTAACATTCATGTATATATATGTATCTATTTACAAACAGTTGTTCGTGAATCATCGAGAACAGTCGAAGGTCAATTAATATATGAAATAGTTCAAAATTTTGAGACTCAACCTAACAGACTTGGCTTATCTTGTCAAAAAGATAACATCGTATCAAGAGTTTGGTTTAAAATTAGTCGAAATTTTCCGGGTCGTCACAGTACCTACCTGTTAAAGAAATTTCGTCCCGAAATTTGATCGAGATCGTCATGGTTAACAGTAAGAATGTTTGTCCTGGCAAATATGAGCTGATAAATAGAGTTTTATTACCGCAGATTAGAATGGATAAAAAAAACAATTCGATTACACGAAGAATATAAGTGAAGTTATCACAAAAGAGTGAAATGAATAAATAAAGTTTTGTCTTAACTTTTGACGTAGTCATGTTTGAATTCCAGAATTCAAGGGATTTTAAAAAAATTGTCTAATCGGAAAGAAAATGTAATAGCACGATTTGATTTGTCAAATTACCAGAATCCCTGAGGATGGAATTATCAAGAATATATTTTCTTGATATGTTCAGAGGTTAAGTAGAATGAAAGAGTTATGTAACATGGCACATGATGACGTTATGTCCCATTAGAAACTCAGCATGACCTAATGTAATATAATCACGTTGGCCAAGCGCATTATATTATACTAACTCATGCTTCAATTCCCAACACTTCTCCACAATTCATTCATAATTTATTCTTAGATTTTACAGAAGTTTCCAATATAATGGAATACAGAAAACACGAAGAGGTAGATAATTTCGGACAAGAATATTTATGAAAATATCTTCAGAAATATCGAAGATATTTATGATGATATTTTGGAATTTCCAAGTTCGAAGGTTGATGAAAGAAGATTTTCCGCAGAATTTTAACATGACCTCGGAACAAGATATTCTCTAAAGACTTCATCGGATCCAGAATTACCTGGATCCTTTGAATATAGGGTTTGGTCCTTGTATTTGTCCTTGGTCTCCTTCATGGGTAGCTCAATCTGTTTTTCAATACCAAATTTTCTATCGAGCATTCCTAACACTCCTTTCTTTATCATCAAACTTTTGGCAGTTTAGACCATCTATCATTTTTCTGTTTCCTCTGCATTTAATGCTATGATATCTGAATCATCGATAATTAATCCGAGGTGGTTTCAGGAGAATTGTGTTTTTAGATGATTAAGTGCTGATGGTAATATGGTGGAATATGAAAGGTTCCCCGGTAACTATAAAAGAGCACGCGTATATATCAAAGTTATAATAAGGTTGTTTCGAACGAAAAGTTGAAGTTGTCTTGATGGAGCTGTGACAAAATTGGCTATTTTGAAAAAGAACTTCAAAGTTATTTTGGGTAATAATAACACTAAAAGAAATAGCACAGCTACGTGTTAAACGTTTACTCAGTTTCCGAGAGTTTTTCAGGTGCATAACTATATGCATAAATCTTTCCTTCCGTAGATGAAGTGCGGTTGATTCATCCTCTCGATTGAGGTGTTTTCAAGAATCATGAAAGGTTTGAACGCATAATGTAATTGTCAAGATAAAATTGAGGTTTAAGATGGAATCAAGTGGCAAACTTGAAGAATTATTTAGTTTCATATGTTATAATCAGTATTTTAATTCATTTTTAATTGTCCAATATTATTCGTCCACAGTCGATAGTCTACATTTAACAGTCCAATAGTTCATATATAGTTTAATATATAACATTCTAATTAATTAATACGTATCGTGACCCGTGTACCGGTCTCAGTATTGATCACAACTCAAACTATATATATATTTTGGAATCAACCTTAACCCTGTATAGCTAACTCCATCATTTTCATATAGAGTGTCTATGGTTGTTCCAAGATAAATATATAGATGGGTCAATATGATATGTCGAAACCTTGTATACGTGTCCCGTTATTTAATGTGCGTAAAATAAATACAGAAATTAAATGACGATAAATAAAATTGCGAGAATGTAAATTGCGATAATTAAATTGCGATAAATAAAATGTAACCAGTTAGCTAGGAACAGTTAGCTAGGAACAGTTAGCGTGGATTCTTAACAATATTTCAATTAGTTAATTCGTTTGTTTCTAACAAATTTTATTTTTGTCCAATGTTTTCTTCATTATGCCACTTGTTGAATTTTGATAGGTCAAAATCCAAATATGAAATTGAATAAAAATGGTTATTCTGTGGTGTACGAATCTGTATATCGATGAATGTAAGTAGGATAGTAAATGACTGTTGAATCAGATTCGAAGAATGTACAGTGTAACTTATTAATGTGAAACTCCAATATTCTTCGGGTATTACCTACCCGTTAAAATATTTTTACCATTAACAGTTTGTACGAGAGATATTTTTAATTACAATCTTTATGAAAACATATCTACATATATATTTTCTTTAGATGTAATCATAGATTTAATGAGTCAATAAGATATTAAACTCATTTGATTTATCGTTAGTACTAGATTACATAATTTTGAAAACTTTAAAAATTACATAATCGCCATGTCGAATGAAGATAAATGAGGTAGAACGATACGTAAAACGAAGTAATCGATGTAGAACGATATGTAGAACGAAGATCATACTCGAAGTACAGATGGTGATATTGAGGCGTGTGATGTTGAGGCTTGTGTTATTGGTGGTACTGGTGCCTATGCTGGTAGTAATGTTGGTGTCGGTGATTTTGCTGAAACTATTAAGTTTTGCACCATATTCTCCAAATTGATTTCTCGATCGTGAAGTTCGTTAACTTCTTCTATTATTCCTGGATGATTGTTGGTCGAAATGAGTGGATGAATAAGGTTTAGAATTTTAGATAGAAGATAATCGTGGCGAGATATTCGGGAAATGAGGGTGAAAATGGTGTTTCAGATTGGTTCGCCGATGAGTGCTTCAGGTTGATCGCCAAGAGGGAAATTTGGTTGATGAAAAGGATTGCCTTCTTCTCGTCTCCATTGATTTAGTCGACTACGAACTCATCAGATGAATTGGGGATGGCTGATTGATTGATTCATTCTGGTGACGCTGTTTCTGGAGTTGGAGTGAAATTCCATATCGGAATCCGAGGGACTTGAACTAGTGGTGAGTTCCAATGCGTACGAGCGAATAAAGGATTTTTCGATATGAAAAGATTTTCAGATATCGGATGATATTCTAATTACATAGAATACCTAGATATCGTACAGGAGATTCCGTAGATTTCGGAGGGAATTAAGGAAACGTGTCAAGCAAAGTTTACAGTAACTGATACGCTAGGATATGAATTTATCTATACACTATCTATCAAATAAGTGCAGGAAGTCGTGTCTAGTCTTAGGAATAATAAACAGGTAATTTTCCACTAGGAATGATAAACAATACTTATAATATGCAGCTAAGGTCGAAGTCCAGACTCGCTAATGCATCCTAACAACTATCAGTTAGACACACTAATGCAAGACCTGGTTCACTAGGACCAACGCTCTGATACCAACTGAAAGGACCCGTCCTTATCCACCTGGACGAAGTCTTCAACATTTGGTCCCATTGCGATGATCGATTCCAGATAATATCCTTAAAATGAGCAAATGCACAGCGGAAGACTTAATTCGTACCTGAGAATAAACATGCTTAAAAGTATCAACCAAAAGGTTGGTGAGTTCATAGGTTTATCATAACAATCATTTCAATATTTTAATAGACCACAAGATTTCCGTTTATAAATGTATATACACTCGCAAGTGTATAAAAGTATTCTATAAGTTGTAGACACCCGGTAACAAGCCTTAACATTCATGTTTTACCCTCTGAGGTACACCAGATCAGGTGTGTTTAAAATAACCTCGAAGTACTAAAGCATCCCTTAGTCGGGATGGGGTTTGTCCGGCCCAATAGATCTATCTTTAGGATTCGCGCCTACCGTACATAGACAAGTAGTTTAATGTTACCAAGCTAAGGGTATATTTCTGGTTTAAACCCACATAGAATTAGTTTTAGTACTTGTGCCTATTTCGTAAAATATTTATAAAACAGTGCATGTATTCTCAGCCCAAAAATATATTGCAAAAGCAATTAAAAAGGGAGCAAATGAAACTCACCATACTGTATTTTGTAGTAAAAATACATATGACGTCATTTAATAAGTGTAGGGTTGGTCTCGGATTCACGAACCTATATCATTTGAATATTTATTAACACACATAATCGTAATCGAATAAGTTTATACATATATATGATTTACTAATCATATCATTTTTATATTATTGACATATATATATATATATATATATATATATATATATATATATATATATATATATATATATATATATATATATGTCTCATATATTCATTTTGTTTATAAAACTAGAAATTTTATTATGTTATATGTTTTTAAATATATTTGTACAAGTATATATATATATATATATATATATATATATATATATATATATATATATATATATATATATATATATATCATTGTTTGTAAAAAAATATTGATAGAATACTAAAATTATATTAATATTGTTCAAAATGATAATAATTATAATTCTTAAGTTTACAGGATAAGGTACTATTGTTAATAATTGTATTATTGATAAAAATATAACGATATTTACATTAATAACTATAAAAATATAATTTTTTTTCGATTAGTAATTCTTAAAAATAATGATTTTAGTAATTTTATATTAGTAGTACTCGTTATTTATAAATAATCATACTTATAATGATAGTTGTAATACTAATAATGATTATAATACTAGTAATAATACTAATAATAATGTTATCAATTATAAAACGAAACAAATATTTATTTTAAATAATAAATTTTATTATTTTCATAACAATATTAATGATATTAATAATAATAATGATTATAATACTTGTAAAAAATAATATTTACTAATAATAATATTAATTAGAATACACACTAACACCCTAATCCATCGAACTACTGCCCACTTTTCTGATTTATTGCCCCTTTTTAATTTTATAACCGGTAATTAGCTCATCCCATTTATTTGTTTTCATCTTCTTCATAACAACCATCATAAGATCATGATTATCATTATCATTTACATGCATATCGAACCCTAGTCTCATTATAATCATTATCAACGTCATCATTAACATCATTATCTTAATTATGTTCGCTAATCACCATCATTATCTTCATCTCCGTTTCATATATTCTTTGTAACTCCCCTTATCCTTACAATCATCGGCCAAATCATGGAAAGTCTAGATTTTTGTGGCCCAACCGAAATTAGAATATGGTGACCCAACAGTTATCTAAATCGAAACCCATAAATCAGTTTTTAATAAGCCCAATACCATAAACAATCATGGCCTAAGTTACTAAACAAATAAAGGATTTTCGGTTCCCTTCCATTATAAACGTCGATCGCATAAAATAAAAAAAATAACAGTAATACTCCCGTAATATTTAATTGGGTTCTTTGTTTTTGCGTTTCAAATTCTTCACCAAACTGGATCCCATATTGTCGGCCATTAATTCATCATAATTTTATATGATGCATATAATTTTATATGTATCATTCCATCACATCACGTATTAGCTGGATCCCTTAATATTTTATATGTATCATTCTTTGTTGTGTGGCTGTTTAAACCGAAAAGGACAGAGAAAACAGTAAGTCGTAGCGAGTAGTTAAAGGGTTTTGCAGGTTCACTATTCATCATCTCTTTTATTATCATTATCGTTTATAACAGGAATAAACCAACTATCAATCAATGGTTGTTGGAACAAAGCGGGAAACGAAGAGAGAGTGTGTGATATATATAGAGAGGGAAGAGTTTAAAGAAGAGAGAGAGAAGAATGATGATGCTGTGTTGGTTTGATCTTCGAATATAAACAGAAAGTAAAATCTAAAATAATAAATGGGTGTGGTGGTTATGTACTTAATCGATGGAACAACAGCAAGAAACTAGCATATGGTCTCGGTTTGGGTTGGCAACAAAACAGAAAAATCAAACCATAATTGGTTCGATGGTGATTGTAAAGGAAGAAGGAACGGGCAAAGGTGGTGGTTGTGGTTGTAGTCATATAAAAACAGAAGTAGGAGTCGATGGTTGGGTGTCTCGTTCGAACAGCAAGAATAAACGGAAGGCATGAATATGGTGATTAGTGGTGGTCGTCTAAGTGATGAAGATGGTGTCCATTGCAGGTTAAATGGGAATAGGAACGAACCCAATTATGAAGATGATGGTGGTGGTGTTTGGTTCACGATGGTGTGTTGTGGATCTTCATTCAACAAACCGAAAGTGATAACAACGAAGACAAGAGTTGAGTTGCAAATAGGTGTCGAATAATTAAATGGGTTAGAGGGTTGTTTGGGTTGATCAAGCATATGTATTAAGCGAAGAAAAGAAAGAAGTTCGATAAGTTTGATCAAAACACAAAAGAGATTACCGGTTGTAAATTATGGACGAGGAGGATGGTGGTGAATTATATCCATGTATGTGTATGCTTATATAGATATGAATTAGTTAGAGGATAAAGAAACATAAACAGTATTGATTGATAATCACATATCACGGATTAAAAATATGTGGTGTATGATTCTTAAAGTGAAAAGGTAGAATAGACAATTTAGTATAATATATATTTATAAAATTCTAAAACGTGCTTAATCAATAGTACACTATAAATATCTACCGACAATCTGTTACGGATAGTATATCGTGGTCCGTTTGCTAAAAGTTAAAATATAGAAGTGTTCCTAAAAATTCCACATTTTTAGATTAAATATATTTAATTATCTCACTCATTAACTGTTTGAAACCTGATCAAAAAGGTGTGTCTAATATTTATTTTTAGTTCCAAATAATATGTACGGAGTATTATAATTTAAACTAATTAAAAGATAAAAATATTTCTATCAAACCTAAAATCTTGGTAATCGATTTACAGTTCAACGTTTATTTTAAATCTTCTTAAACTCGTAGTAGATCTATATGAACATTTACGAGATGTCAATCGAGTATTACTGACGTTTACTAGTTAAGCTTGAAATCATTTATTTTCCATATACTATATGTATATATAAATACATTTTAATATCAGGTTTTATTATATATATATATATATATATATATATATATATATATATATATATATATATATATATATATATATATATATATATATATACATATATATATATATATATATATTTACAATTAACATTCATGTATATATATGTATCTATTTACAAATAGTTGTTCGTGAATCATCGAGAACAGTCGAAGGTCAATTAATATATGAAATAGTTCAAAATTTTGAGACTCAACCTAACAGACTTGGCTTATCTTGTCAAAAAGATAACATCGTATCAAGAGTTTGGTTTAAAATTAGTCAAAATTTTCCGGGTCGTCACAGGTAAAGCCCATTCGGTATTTTATCTTCGGTATCTATAAAAGGAGGGTCAAAGTCAAACTACTCTCTTACTGTGCTTAATTACCTACCGAGTCTTACTGATCATACCGAATCTGCCTAATCTACCGAATCCGTTCTTCTGTTTCTTCAAATCTTTGGTATAATTTCATTTTAATCATTGCTTTCGTTACATTCGTGTAGATCTGAGATAATTAAATGTTTTTCAACCAGAAAAGATCAAAATAACTGGATTGTGATTCTCAATTTTGAAATTTTGTTGATTATACCGAGTCTGAGTCGTATTCTTTTAATCTTTGATTAAACTCAATTGATTTGGTTAATTAACATGAATTTTTGTCTAGCCTGAGTTATATTAATTGATCTATCATTTGACCAAGCTTGATTACATGTTTAATTGATTGTTTGATGGATTCTGTATCTACCGAATATGTTCTATCTACAGTACCGAGTCTGTTCATACGATTAACATGTTGATCTGCTTCTAATTGAGTGGTTAATTGATTATGGTTGTGATTTTACATGATAGAATATGCATGTTTGAGTGACTTTATGTTAATTTTGGAGATACCAAATCTGTTCTTCTCTTGATACCGAATCTGACTTTTGGTACCTTGAAACTTTCTGATTTTTATCTTCAAACACTTAACATGTTTATTCTATATCTTTCTGATCTGAAAACTCAAGCTTATTTGGTTACAGAATCTCAAGTTTTCATGACTACCGAATCTGCTTGAATTGTGTTTAAAAATTGACTAAGTGTTGTTCTGATTCTTTGTGTTATATAATTGATTTTACATGATGAATTTGTATTGTGATGAATATCATATGAATGTCATGATTGTCAATTACTTGTTCATATTTGAGAATAAAGGATTTTTATATCTTTGAAAAACCATAAAAATCATAAAATATAAAAGATAAAACATATACAAAGGATCTCAAAGGCAAATAAGAATAGAGATATATGCTTGATGTTAAATATCTTGTGGTCTTCTATTTCTTATTTATACAGCTAAATGACGAACAATCACTTCATCAACTCTGAAACCAACATTCCCTGCAACTACTGGACTGCAATTCTAGAGAGGCACACTCTATGGCCTGCTCTAAACTCTACAGTCAGTGTACCTGTAACATATCTGGAGCTACTTAACAGAACAATTAGGTTTGTGGAAGCTACACAATCTATTGCTGAAAATCCAGAGGGAACACAAGCTGGTTTTGAATTTCAACTGAGAGGAGTTCAAGGGAGGAGGAGTATCACTAAGGCTGATTTCAGGAGGATATTCAGACTTCCTATTGTGCAGAATGCTCCTGCTTTTCCTGCTACTCAACAGATGATGTCATCTGTCTTTGATCTTGGTTATGTTGGAGCCCGCAATGTTCCTCCGGCTAAGTTTCAGAAGAAATATCTACACTCAAGGTGGTATGTGATCTTCTCAATCATCAACAGATGCTTGCTGATGACAAGGAGTGGATCCGACAGCCTGACTGTGCCAATGCTGAAGTTGTTCTACTCTTTCATAAGATTAGAAGCTCCTGACTATGCAGAACTAATATGGGATTTGGTTCAAGCTCAAGTTGATAAACCAATGGGTTCATACATCCCTTGCGAAAGGTTTTTCTGTATCTTTATCCATGATGCTATAAATGCTTGCAGAAATGCAAATATATTTGTACCAGGTACACATGGATTACAGATGAAACGATTTGGGGAGCTGAAGATGAATACCCTGATGGTATCTGATAATCAATTCATTGCGCCGATTTCAAATTGGCTAGTGAGGCTAGCTGAACCCCAAGTCGCTCGTATGCATTCTTATTTTGAGGCTGTAGGAATACCTCTTCCGAACCCGGTACAACAAGAACAAGTTGAACCCGCCGCAGTTCCAGCCCCAGAGGTTGTAGAGGAACCTGTAGTACAACCACCTGGACCAGCTAATCCTCCACTTAGGGTGAACCTTAAACGATCTAGGGCAGAACACCAAGCTCAACCAGTGAGGATCAGGGAACCTAGTCCAACTAGGATTGAACCAACCCTTTCCACAACACCCGAAGTGAGCAGTGACACCGACACTTCAGCAACAGCATCTGAATCGTCTCCTGAACATTCTCCTAAGAGAACTCGATATATACCTGATGAGATGATTCAGACTCCGCCAACCCAACGAATAACTAGATCTAGGACTTCAACACCTATCGTCCGCCAAACAGTTACTACAACTGTTGGTGATACGGACCATGACCTAGAGCCAATTAGGTCACCCTCACCCATCTCCGTATCACATCCAATAATAACAGTAAGCCCTACGCTAAATGAAGCGCAAGTTTCGGTAGGCAATAGATTTAAACGCACGGATGGTAAAAAGGCCACTAAGCCCATCCAATCTAAACAGGACTTAATAATAAATCCTACAAAGCAAGGTGCTTCGGCATCTAAGGAAGTAAAGTCTGCATTGACTCAATCGATTGAGGAAACTCAATCATTGAAGTCCAGAACGGCCGAAGGAGAGCCGAAAAGTCTTGAAAAGGCACCCTGCGTATCGGCTGGAAATCCTCCTGTGCCTCAACGTATAATAGGGTCTCGAGGTCCGGCTTATCTTGATGAGGGAGATCTGCCGCGTCCCATGGAAATGAGTCAACATGACAATCCTTCGGGATATTTATCAGACTTCCAGCAGACTGATCCCTTGGTTCATGAAAGTGATCCATTGGATCAAACCACTTCTCTTCCGGATTCTAAATCTCATGGTCTGGAGGAAGAGTCTTTAACTGAAACAGATGTGCCACCTCATGGTATATCAATGATTTCAGGAGTTGGAGATAGCAATATCTCTGCGAGAGCTAAACCGACGGGTAGTTCTGCTACTCTGTCAGAGTCCCATGAGACTAAAGTCATGGAGGCGGATGCTTCGAAAGAAACTTTGCCGGTGACAACTCCGGTTGTTACCCAACCTCCATCAGAAGGAGATATCACGAATCTGACTAGTAGTATGTACAGCCCTACATATAAGAATAATACCGCATAATCATCCTTACCTGCCCTCACGGCAACTCACACACTTCCATCGACATCGCCTTCAAAAGATGCTGTTGATGCTGCTTTTGTTCATGGTTACACCGTTGTTTCACCAACTGGGTCACCTTCTCGGATTTCAAATAGATATGGATTACAGTATCTCTCTGATAATGAGGTGGAGGAGCTCTATCTTGCCGAGTTTGCTAAACGGGCTGATCTTGATGAAGTTCGCCAGACTATGATGATTTATCTTGAGCAAGCAAGGATAGTGTATCCTTTCTCTCCATGCAAGTCACCTGGACCAATTCACATGCCTGATCATGATGATTTCGATCCCGATAATCTTCATGAAGGGGGAGAATAGACAAAGTGGTCATCGGTCAAGTGGTTATGAAACAGGTACATCTAGTCAACAGAAGGATAAAGATGTTGTTGATATATCTGATTCCGGTAGTGATGAAATTGAGGAAATCCAGTGTGAAAGTTTTCTAGATGAATCAGAAAGTTAGAGAGAGGGTGACTCAGGGATGTTAATGATTATAGATACAGCTGATCAATCAGAGAATAAGTCATCTCAAGAGAACAATCAAAATTTTGACAACATTGAAGATATTTTGAAGGGGTCATTGAGTATCGCCAATGAATTCAATAATCATCAAATTGTTAACTTGACATCTCTAACTGATGAATTTGGAATACACTTCGAAAAGGAGATTTTCTCTAATGGCAAAGAAGATACTACGACTCCTCCTGATTTGAATGTTCCATTTCAAACTGCAGAGATTGTTCTTGAGCGTGATGCTGATTACCAACTTAGTGAGGATGAAGAGAAAACTATTCTTCGTTCACCATTCATTGAACAACAAGCGTATAGAATCTATGGTAATTCTGATCTTGTCCTTTCTACATCAATGAGTGTTCTGGGTGCATGGAAATATCATAAGAAGCCAGAATATCTCAAAGCTTATCTGAGTGTTCGCAATAAATTCAAATTGAAGAATGAAGAGAAACTTCAAATTCAGCGGAATTCAAAGATCAAAAGCATAAATAAGATGCCATTGTTTCAAGTTACAAGAATGGATGATGAGGATTATCAGTTTTCAGAAGCGGATTTTGATAAACTGAAGATGGATGACATTATTTTCATTTACAATTATCTGATTAACTTGAATGAATCTGCAACAACTTATCATGCTACTGCAATGAAGGCAGTCTACAGGTTTATTCTTGATTCGATGAGATGAATGTCTGTTCATGATTTTCAAATGGGATTGGAATCTGGACACAAAAAGCTCGGAATCAAACCGCCAAATCAAGTGATTGAAGAGCTAAGATACATGTCCTTACTTGAATGAGCGACTGTCCATATGGGTTTGTATTTGTCAATTCTCACTATACAAAGATCTTTATCAGAGTCTCAGATTTCAGAAGATACTCAGACGGAACGTTGATGTATGCTTTCAAATACATGAGATGGAGACTGATCAATAACTGCTATTCAACTGAAGATAATGAGATTGTCAAGTTCATTCTCACAAGATTGAAAAGTCATCTCAAAACAAGAGTGAATATACGAAGATATGAGAATCTCAAGGGATTCAAATCTAAAGTTTACTTCAGAGGAACAAAGTTCCTTTAGATTTCACAATAGGATTATATTGTAAAGTTCACATTTAACACTAAGGGGGAGATTGTTAGGACCCCGAAGTTGTATAGTGTTAATGTGAATTAAGCTTTAAATGAAGGTTCCTTAGAAGAGGGCTATATAAGGAACCTAAGTAGTCCTAATTAGATAGCCATTGCATTGTAACCGAGTTCAAGAAGCTGTGGAATGTAATTTTACCGATTCTCTCTCATACCGAGTCTTCTTCCTATATACCGAATCTCACTCTATCTTATCTTTTATCTCAATCTCAACATGATCTGACTTATCAAAGATTATGAAATTAAATACCATCCGGGTAAAGCAAATGTCGTCGCAGATGCTTTAAGTCGCAAAAAGTCTAGTAAGAATGTTAGATTTCTGCGTTTGAGTATAACTTCATATTTAATCGACCAATTGAAAACTGTCCAAGCCGCTGCTTTGGAAGATGAACATGTTAAATCTGAACTTATGAACAAACGAAAATTTGACCTAGCCGATGACTCACGTGGACTTAAAACCTTTCATGACCGCGTTCCGTGTTAGGGTGCCTATGCTCAGAGACTTGAGGGAATTAATCTTGATAGAAAGGCATAAATCTAGACTGACAGTCTATCCAGGCAGCAATAAAATGTATCATGATTTGAAATCAGTGTATTGGTGGCCGACTATGAAAACAGACATCGCTCGTATTGTTGAAAAATGTCATATTTGTGCACAAGTAAAGGCAGAACATCAAAAACCATATGGTTCATTACGCCAGCTAGAAATTTTCGAATGGAAATGGGAACATATTACGATGGATTTTGTGACAAAATTACCAAGAACTCAGAAACGACACGATATGATTTGGGTAATAGTTGACCGTTTGACAAAAAGTACTCACTTTCTAGCTACTCGTGAAACAGCGTCACTAAGTGAACTCACCGAGTTGTATGTGAAAGAGATTGTTAGTTGTCATGGTGTGCCGTTATCGATTGTATCAGATAGATATTCTAAATTTGTGTCAAACTTCAGGAACAGTCTACACAAGAATTTGGGTACACGTGTAAATTTGAGTACAGCTTATCATCCTCAGACAGACGGTCAGAGTGAGAGAACAATACAGACTTTAGAAGATATGTTAAGGGCTTGTGTATTAGAATACGGTGGGTCGTGGGATTCACATCTGTCATTGGTTGAATTTGCGTATAACAACTCATATCATTTGATTATAGGGATGCCTCCTTATGAAATGTTGTACGATCATCGATGCAAAACTCTGACTTGTTGGTTAGAAGCCGGGGAGAAACAGTTTGCAGGTCCCGAAATTGTTCAAATAATAGCCGAAAAAGTTGCAATTGCGCGAGAAAAGTTGAAATCCGCTAGAGACAGGAAAAATATGTATGCTGATCCACGTAGACGTCCGATAACCTTTGGTGTGGGTGAACGAGTGTATCGGAAAGTTTTGTCGTGGAAAGGGTTTATCAGATTCGGTAAGCGTGGTAAGTTAGCACCGAAATTGATTGGTCCATTTCCGATCAGGGAAGTGTTGAATGATCAGACTGTGGTGTTAGATCTTCCACCAGAGTTAGCCGGTATTCATAAAACGTTCAACGTATGTTATCTTCGTAAGTGTAAATTGGATGATGAAACGCAACTTCTTCCTTTAGAAGATTTAAAGGATGATTTGAGTAAGAAGTTGGTGGAAGAGAGGATTCTTATAGTTGATTGTAAGAAAACTAATTTGAGAAAGAAACAGATTTCAATGGTGTTGATTGAGTGGAAGCATAGTTTGGGATCGAATCTTACGTGGAAGACTGGTGTGTGAAATCGCGTCTATTATTTATAATGGGAAAAACCTGTTTAAAGATTTACTACACACTAACGGGCAGTGTACCCGATCGTGCAATAGTATAAAGTTGGTAAATCCAAGATCGTTCCAAGGACAGTTTAGACGTGAAAATTAAGATTGTAACTAATGAATTAAACTAAGTTAAATCTAGAAAATTGAATTACGAGATAATTTGTTTGGTTGGCTATTTAATGATTAGCCAAAATCAAAGATAGCTTTAATTAATAACAAGATTGAACAATATTTTTGGTGTTTTCAGTTTTAAGCTTTAAAGCAAACAAACGAGTAAAATAAGATAGTTGTAAACAATTAAAAAAAACGAATGCTTGTCTAGACCTTTTTCACCTAGTATTGGATGCATTTAGATTAAGCCCCAGTTATTATCTAACTTATGTGAATTATCTAGTCGGTTCACCTGGAATTCCCCAGCGCAAACACTTCAATTAAGATTACACGACACGGAATTCCCCGTAGCCTAAGACCTCCTAATTGTGACTAAACAGTTCAACTGAGATGAAGACTCAAATCACAATCACACCAACTCTCGTTGCGCATAATTCACCCCTATTTCGTCTAGCCTTTTGAATTCAATTTACTCTCGTCTCCGAGTAAGCAAACAATCAATTAAGACAAACCAATTGTAAATTAATGCACTAAATTAATGAACTCTCTTCCTATCAAACAAGTACACAACTAATTGAATCGAAGAGTCTAGCTTCAATAAGAATGGTTCTTTAATTCAAACATCAAATCATCATAAATTAATCAAACAACTGATAAGTAGCATCCAATACATAGGTTATTAAATCTAGACAAACATTAAAGAACTTAGCCAATAATCATGGCAACAATAAAAATCACAAATAAAGTAATAGAGAAATTCATTGTTTATGACAAGAGATTAACCTAATCAATGATTGAATCCTGAAAGATAAACGAATCGAGACTTGTTTCCTTAATGATTGATACCTTAGAATGACCTTGGAAATCCCCAAAAATCACCTAAGTTTGTCAAAAAGCTGCTGGAATTCGTCTGGATACGATAATGATAAATTAGGGTAATTTTCGGGCTTTAAATAGGTGCAATTCTGAACCCGGTTAAGAACCCGCGCGGCGCGCCATTTAACTGGTGAGCTGAAATCTGCCTTTTAAAAACGCTCGAACTGTATTTTATGTGGAATGGCGCGGCGCGCCATGTTTTGGAGCGGCGCTCCATGTCATTTTTGCTGAAATGAGCTGAAAAACTTAATACAAACACCAAAACTCGAATTGGACCAAACCCTTTCACTCGTTTACATTGAAAATCATCCAAAACCATCAAATAACTTCAAAATTAACCTCCTTGGTCTTGGAACTCAAACTTTTCACAACTTTCACAGAAATAATTCCAAATCGTATCCAAAAGGACCAAAATGTACCCGATATAGCTAAAGAAAATGCGTATAAAATATGCGATATCAAACAACCCCACACTAGAGTTTTGCTTGTCCTCAAGCAAATAAACTCGATAATAATCTTCTACCATATAATAATGTCTTCAAACATGTATGTAGAACCAAACGAACAAGAAACCAAACAAGCAACTAGCGTGGGCACGATTTGGAATAAATAACAACCATAGTTCCCACTTGCATTCCCCCGATGTAACTTCTCAACCACAAACAATATGAATGAATATAGTAACCAAAATAATCTCGATAACGTACCGTAATGATGAAATAGAGAATCTCGAATCATAACATAAGTCTTCAATGGAATTGGGAATCAAGTGGGAACCGAGCACCAGAGATATAACAATCGAACATGTGTGCCAAGAGAACGCACGAGCTACCCCGCAATTGGTCAAGCCAAGCCTCCCACAGTACCTAACATCGCGAGATGTCAGTAGAAAATAATGTGCTTAGGAGGATACACATTACGTCCGGATATCATCGACAATTATGAGGTAATCATCTAATCCGTTAAGTCAATCATAAAGATTGAAGTTCATCAGGCTTAAAAGCTGATATCTTACCTTTCCGGAGGTTATCCACTGGGAATCTGATCAATCACTAACATTTTGTGTATCATGGTGCGCTTCCCATTTGGCTAGCAAATCTCCCTCATTGAGATAAGCTTCGACTACCAGTTTCCCTGTTTGACATTGAGGCCTGGTAGATTTCCAGTCGATTTTAGCAATGACTTTTCAAGACTTTTCGTCACCCTACAACTGGTCTGGACTACAACTTCTGAAATGAATCAGCAAGTGTGTCGTTCGGGAGACTTGACTCCCTTAAGGATGGAATGGATACATCCTATGTGGTTATGTTAGGTGGTCGGGCGCATCATTGTCCTTGTTAGGAGAAACAATGAAGACCGCCCTGTTTAAGTTTTTGATCTAGCGCATGGCCCGGTTTTGACCACACGATCCAATCACCGTTCATACGGTTGACACCCGTTTTTGTACAAGTAGCCTACGTATGAACTGTTATGTTCATGTAGGATTTCACATTCAAAATAATGAACATGTTTTGAATGTTCAAGACTTTCTCCTCTAACAGTACCTCATCGTGAAATGATGGGTAATGAAATGGCACGCTTAAGAGGTATACGTACCAAGTAGAACGGTCGGAAGACTTTACTTCTATAATGAGTGGATCTGAGTCACTCGGAAGTGCCAATCTGTTTCAATTGACACTGGTTTTGAAACAACTTTCGGAAGACTTTACTCCCGATAAATCCTGAAAACCTTCGGGTTCCATAGCTTTTGGCTATGGGTTGTGTTGTCTAAGCAAACACAAGCACGCAGCTATTGCTCCTAAAAAGGACAGCACTGGTGAAGCTCAAGGCTCCTCTTCCCACAGTATCACATTATTAAATGATGTAATAATAAAATGATATAGTTTCGGAAGTCTGCTATACCAAGTAACCAAAAGTTTTTGATCTGGCACGTGATTCGGTCACAATCACGCTATGCAATCACCGCTCTCTCACGGTTTACACCCGTTTTGGTACAGGTGACCTACTATTGAGTTCTTTGAACTAGTAGAATTTCATGTTCAATGGAAATGAACATGTGGAACACTTTCGGCTTCTCCAAATTCACAAAATAAAAATACCAAGCCAAATCTTAAACAAGGATTTTGGTCGAATTTTTAACTATTTTTCTATTTTTTTTTTCTTTTTCGCTAACTAATTTTTCATTTTTTTTTAATGTCCCCTAAATTTTTCAATTTTTTTTTACGACCAAAACCCCGTGAAACGTCAAGTCTTTTAGATATCAAAACCAAAATAATGATGATTCTATTAACAACCAACCCGAGAGATTTTACATCCCCCACCCCACACTTGAGATCAAGTAATGTCCTCATTACTTGAGATCAAAAATGGATTAAAATCGAAAGGGTAAGAAAAATAAAAACTTATCGAGCTTTACCACTGATCGTGGAATGACAGTGACAGATGGCGCTGAACTGACTGCCAGCATAAGAACATCGTCCATTCCCGATCCTCACACCAATATCATCACTCAAGTAGTTTTGCTGAACTTAATGCCAGACTTGAAAAAAAATTGTTTCACCAACATACCTAAGAAAAGAAAAACACACGAACTACATAAATGGGACAAGGTGGCACCACCCGGTACCGAAACGCCTTGTCTCTAAATAAATCCACAGTACATAAGCAAAATATAAAATTATCCAAGTACAAACCAACGAAACGGAAATAGTTTAAAACAAATTACAACATAATTACGCGCAACAATCAATCACTTCCCGGCCAAAAATCTCTGGTAGGGTCCCAATTCACACCATACGTATCCTGACAAGCTTGGTATAGGTCATATGAAGGATCCGGTCTCGGAGGAGTAACAGACGTATAATCGGGAATGGTAGTTCGCGTCGAAATATACGCCTCCGGGTTATGACGCATCTGACGCTGAATTTGTCGCTGATGGATCTCCCACTGATTGTGGGCCCTAATTCCCCTAACATCGTACTGTCAACACGCTCTCCCAAATGACCCAACTCTGTTCCAAACTGTCCTAGTGTTGTGTTAATCGACCCATAATTTTGTTGGTGCCAATTCATCAAATCCTCATTATGCCTACGCTGCTCTGCCAACATCCGCTGATTATGCTCCACCTGAGCATCATATGCTGACCTGCTGTCCCTGTACTCTAAATGAAGACCGTCCACACTGTTCACCAAAGAATTCCAACTCTCTTCACCCATTGACCACGTACCCTGTACGTTCGCACCACTCGAGCTCCCAGCCTCATACGTGGATCGACTAGCTCCACGTCCACGTCCTCGACCTGCACCGTCACCTGGCTGTTGCTGTTGCTCTTCATCAGACCACAAAACCCATCCTGCTGGACCACGATGGATAAGCTCAGCCTTAGAGAAAAACGGAATATTGGTGGGCATCGCCTCAACTCCCACCACATCACATCGACTAGTCGGGACCGAAAACGCCCGAGCTAACCTAGTAACAAAATGCCCACCTAACAATGGGCGTTCCGTGCGGTTGTCCATTCCAATTTCCTGCAACCATACCCCTAACATACATGGGACATCGGTCGGCTCCCTCAGTTTAATTTGTTGTAGGATCCAAAGATCCCTTCGCTGAATTTTGTTTGCGTTTCTCCTTGCCATAAACATAGTAGCTATCATCTTAAAAATTATTCGATCCTCGGGAAGTTTAAGCATCGACTGAACACTTCGACTCGAACTAAACAGACCAGCACTAGCAGTTGCCACAGTCGGCCAATAATCACTTTCACTGAAAACTTGCTCCCCAAACACTCTGCAATTCATCAAATGCCACTTCAAATCATTATCAGTCAACTCCGGATATAGATCTAATGCCCGAGCCAGCTCAATCTTAGACATACGACGCTCTAACCCACCAAGCCTAAACGATAAGAAATCTGCCTCGGTCGGAGAGACTCGAGGTCGAAAACTAACAGTTGAGAAAAACTCTATAGTTATCTGCTCATAAATATCCTCATTAATCTCAAATAACTTTTCATAAGGTCTCAACTCATTGCCCGCATAGACTACCCACAAGTAACGACGCAACTCCCGAACAATATTAGGACCCGCTGATGAAAGATGCGTCCAATCTAAATAATAAGTTCACTCAATCGGACGAGCGCTATTTGTGGTGAACCTTTCCTCCAAATCCTCATTATTCGAGATATGAGATAACCATAATTCAGGATTATTCGATGGTTGCCTTGGTTGTTCCTGGGATCCTCTTGATCTCTACATTCATGAAACAAGTAAAGAAAACAAAACAACAAACTCAAAAGTTAATGTTAGTCATAATAATAGACACCAAGTACCATTCACAACCAAATCATGTTTCATGCCAATCCACTTTTGAAAACAATCTCCAAGTTAACAAATAATACTTTAAAAAAACATGTCAAAAACTACACTCTCAACCAAACCACATTATCCCTTAAAACAAAACAACTCATGAACCATAATCATAAATCAACATAACCCAAAACATGACAAACATGATTACTTATCACTCATTTAGATTCCAACAATCCAATAAACTTCATCATGTTTGCAACTTTTACCAATTCCAACAACCATTAACAAAATCTTCATCACAATTCAAAATCATATGTTTAATCCTTACTAGCATGGCATTACACATAATTAGAACAATATAGCTCAAGTCATTCAAAACAATTTGACCCGCCCATATGGACACAACCCCACACTAGCTCAAAAACACATGAACAATTCAAGAACTACCACACCTTCAAGCAAATATCCCCTTTCTCACTTACAAAATTCGGATTTTTAAACCTACAACCCCTAGGTTCATGTTAAACATTCCAAAAACACAAAATTAATCATGAAATCAAAGCATACAATGATAATCTAACAAAAACCATGACTAATTGAATCACATAACCCAAATTAAAGCAACCCCACACTAATTCATCATGATACTCAAAAACTAAACAAACAATTACACATAATAAGATGAAATTAGTTAGAAATAAACAAATTCGGACCTTGGTGGGAGCCATTCTTGAAAGATTGAAGTTAATTGAAACAAGAAATCAAAGTTTTGAGATTTAGGGTTTTGAAAATCAAAGTGTTTGTAAGTGTTAAAGAGATGTTATGAATGAAAAGAATAAAAGGAATTGGGGTAAATACAGCTACCAACCCGTTTCTAATTGTGTGGATGTAAAAACTCGGGTTTGATTTTAATTATAAAAGAAAACAGCTGGCCGACAGGAATTGGCGCGGTGCTCCAGCAAGCTGCGCGGCGCTCCGAAATGTCGCGCGGTGCTCCGATTAACTGAAAAAAATCATGTCGAGCTTTTTTCAATATCTGGTACATCAGGTGTCTCAAAGTGGCGCGGCGCGCCATGATCTGGAGCGGCGCGCCATGTGCTGGTACACCAGAATTTCGTATTTTTAAACCTTTAAATCCCATTTTCTCAACCTAAAACCACCAAACTAACCCCAACAAAAATCCAAGCATGATTATATTGCACATATTGTCAAACAAGCACAAAAATATACAAACTCTACAACAATGGTTTTAACCATGATTATTACGCATCGTCCACCTCTTACGGTCCATCGACATAGTGTTTTAACCGATGACCGTTAACCTTGAACTCTTCCCCTTTCGAATTTACCAAATCAACCACCCCATGAGAATAAACCTTTCGAACAACAAAAGGTCCTGACCATTTAGATTTTAACTTCCCGGGAAACAAACGAAACCTCGAATTGAAAAGAAGCACACGATCCCCTTCCTTAAATTCTTTAGGATCCTTCAAGCGACTATCGTGCCACTTCTTCGTTCTTTCCTTACTAATCAATGAGTTCTCATACGCATCGAGCCTTAGCTCTTCTAACTCATTCAATTGACTCAACCGAAGGCGACCCGCCTCCTTAAGATCAAGATTGCTCGTTTTTAGAGCCCAATAAGCTTTGTGTTCAATCTCCACCGGGAGATGACATGCTTTGCCATAAAGTAACTGAAAAGGAGTGGTTCCGGTTGGCGTTTTGTACGCCGTTCTAAATGCCCATAAGGCATCATCGAGCTTAAACGACCACTCCTTAGGATTAGAACCAATAGTTTTCTCAAGAATCCTCTTTAATGCCTGGTTGGTGTTTTCAACTTGCCCATTCGTTTGAGGATGGTAGGATGTCAAAACTTTATGGGTTACCCCATATCGTTTCAACACCTTTTCAAGTTGGGCGTTACAAAAGTGAGTTCCCCGATCACTAATTAAAGCTTTCGGGGCACCAAACCGAGAAAAGAGTTGTTTTAAGAATGAAACTACAACCCGTGCATCATTAGTGGGCAAAGCTTGTGCTTCAACCCATTTTGAAACATAATCGATAGCAACAAGAATGTAGAGCTTATTATTCGACTTCGGGAACGGGCCCATGAAATCAATCCCCCAAATATCAAAAACCTCACAAACTTGGATGACATTTTGAGGCATCTCGTCTCGTTGGGTGATTTGGCCCGCCCGTTGACAAGCATCGCACGATTGACAAATCTGGTGGGCATCCTTGAAGATAGTAGGCCAATAAAAACCGGCCTCAAAGACTTTTCGCCCCATAACTTAGGGACCATAATGCCCACCTGTCGGACCAGAATGACATTGGACAAGAATGCGCTCGCACTCTTCTCCCGAAACACACCGGAGGATCATTCCATCGGAACACCGTCTAAAGAGATAAGGGTCCTCCCAAAAATAATACTTAAGGTCACTAAAGAACTTCTTACGTTTATGATGTGACCAACCCTTCTCTAAGAATCCACCAACTAGATAATTCGCAAAATCAACGAACCAAGGGTCTGTACACTCCTCCACCTTCATGAGATATTCATTGGGAAAATCATCATGAATAGTAGTCTCATCGAGAACCTCACGGGAGGGGTTCTCAAGACGTGAAAGGTGATCGGCCGCTAGATTCTCGGCACCCTTTTTGTCCCGGATTTCAATATCAAATTCTTGCAAAAGCAAGATCCATCTAAGAAGTCGGGGTTTTGCATCCGGTTTAGCAAAAAGGTACTTTAAAGCAGAATGGTCCGTAAAAACAATAGTCTTAGACATGACTAAGTAGGACCGGAATTTATCAAACGAAAAGACCACCGCAAGGAGCTCTTTTTCAGTGGTAGTATAATTTAATTGCGCTCCTTGCAAGGTCTTGCTTGCATAATAGATGGGTCGGAAATGCTTCTCGACCCTTTGACCCAAAACTGAGCCAACAGCGAAATCGAATGCATCGCACATAAGCTCGAATGGAAGAGAGCAATTCGGAGCAATTATGATTGGTGCATTGATGAGTTTCTCCTTCAAAAGCTCGAATGCCTTTTGGCACTCTTCGGAGAAGTTCCATGGGGTGTCCTTTTCAAGGAGTTTATTCATCGGGTTAGCAATCTTTGAGAAATCTTTAATGAATCGCCGGTAAAAACCGGCGTGCCCGAGGAAACTCCTAACACCCTTAACATCGGTGGGAGGTGGAAGGTTCTTAATAGCGGTAACCTTTGCGGGATCTACCTCTATACCGTTTTTAGAAATCTTGTGCCCGAGAACTATGCCCCCTTGAACCATGAAATGGCACTTTTCCCAATTGAGCACAAGATTGGATTTTTCGCACCTAACCAACATCCGTTCTAAATTGAGAAGGCATGAATCGAAAGTGTCACCGAAGACCGAAAAGTCATCCATGAACACCTCCATGCAATCTTCTATCATGTCATGGAATATGGCCATCATGCACCTTTGAAAAGTGGCCGGAGCATTGCAAAGGCCAAAGGGCATGCGTCGGTATGAAAACGTGCCATACGGGCACGTAAAAGTAGTCTTCTCTTGGTCCTCGGGCAAGATAGGAATTTGAAAATAGCCCGAGAAACCATCGAGAAAGCAATAAAAGCTGTTTCCCGCCAACCTCTCTAGCATTTGATCCTTGAAAGGTAGCGGGAAGTAGTCTTTGCGTGTGGCGTCATTCAACTTACGATAGTCAATACAAACACGCCACCCCGTGACAGTCCGAGTGGAAATTAACTCATTTTTATCATTGGTGGTAACAGTCATACCACCTTTCTTAGGTACACAGTGTACCGGGCTAATCCATGGACTGTCAGAAATCGGGTAAATCAGACCTGCATCAAGGAGCTTAATGATCTCTTTCTTCACGACATCTTGCATGTGCGGGTTCAACCTCCTTTGACGTTGCACCACAGGTTTGAAGTTATCCTCCATTAGGATTTTATGGGTGCAATAGGAGGGATTAATACCCTTAATGTCGTGAATTTTCTACGCAATGGCCGGTTTATGGGCCTTTAGCATGGTAACAAGCTCAGTTTTCTGACCTGCTGAAAGAGAAGAAGAAATAATTACCGAAAGCTTAGATTCCTCCTGCAAGTAAGCGTATTCCAAATGATCTGGAAGTGGCTTCAATTCAAGCTCGGGAGGTTCTTCAATTGAAGACTTGCTCCGGTAATTAGCATCACGTTCGAGTTCTTTGAACTCCTCTTCAGTCGGCTCATAGTCGTTTTCCATCAAGGTGGTTAAAAGATCCACCTCCTTAACCTGCAACTCTTCATCAATCTCAACCAATGAGCACTCTCCTGAACCCTGTAACTCTGGAAATTCCTGCAAAAACTCAGACTGGACATTCACAGTGTTAAGAAAATAACATGTATCGTCAGTGTGGCCAGGGTATTTTAAAGCATGGTCGATTGAGAATGTTGCACTCAAATCGTCTATCCTAAGGGTCAACTTTTGGCCATACACATCAATCATATACCTAGCCGTATTTAAGAAAGGCCGACCCAAAATAAGTGGAATCCTTTCATCTACTTCCATATCCAAAACCACAAAATCCGCCAGAAAAACTAACGACCCGGTCTTAACTAGCATATTCTCTATGATTCCATGAGGGAATTTAATAGAGTGGTCAGCTAGCTGAACAGCCATATGCGTGGGTTTTAACTCCCCGGGGTCTAGCTTAAGGTAAATAGAATAAGGCATTAAATTAATGCTAGCCCCCAAATCCGCCAAAGCCCTCATACAATCTAGATTACCAAGTAAACAAGGAATGGTAAAACTTCCAGGATCTTCAAGCTTCTCGGGAAGCTTGTTTGCAACTACCGCTGAGCATGCGGCATTCAACCTGACTGAAGACACGTTCTCCAGCTTCTGCCTGTTAGTCACCAAATCTTTAAGAAACCTCGCATACTTAGGCATACCTGCAATAACATCAATAAAAGGCATATTTATATTAACTTTTTTAATCAAGTCCATGAACTTGGACTTTTCGGCCTCTAGCTTCTCCAATCACTGTTTCCTCGGGAATGGGAAAGGTGGTTGATACTCTCTAACTATCGGTTTAGCAGCAACAGTAACCGGTTCCTTAACAACTTTTTCAGCCACCTGTTCCGGCTCCTTTTCCCCTTCCGGTTCATTTTCAACAACCGGCTCACTATCATTAACTAACGGTAGCCTCAAATCATCCTCATCGGGCTTACTCGGTGAATCATATGCTAAACCACTGCGGGTAGTGATAGCATTAACGTGCCCATTCTTCGGGTTGTTATCGGTCTTACTCGGTAACTCCCCCGGTTTCCTCACATTATTCTGACTAGCAAGCTGACCAATTTGTTTCTCAAGATTCTGAATCGCTGCTTGTTGATTTCGAAACATTTGGTCATTCTTCTCATTGTTCTGAGTAACAGTAGTAACAAGCTGAGTTTGAGATATCACAAGCTTCTCGATCATAGCTTCAAGGTTGGACTTTTTCTCTTCGGCTTGGGGTTTCTGAAAATACCCGGGAGCTTGATGTTGATATCCTCCACTAGAACCTGGCTGAAACCTCGAACCTTGATTACCTTGAGGATTATAGGGATTATTGAAATTCCTATTAAACTGCGCATGTCCCTGAAACTGATTGTTGTTCTGCTGACTAATATAAGCTATCTCTTCCTTCTGATTCATAGTCAAACCTGCATCACAATCTTTTGCCAGATGCAATCCCCCACAATACTCACAACCAACCTTCATCCCATGAATATCCTTATTTATCTTCTCCAAATTCCTACCAAAGGAATCCAACTTAGCACTTATAGACCCAAAATCATCATAAGCACATGTACCTGTAGTCTCTGTTCTCTTAAATGAAGCTGAATGGAAAGACTCATGATCCTGATGCCACTCATGAGAGTAAGCAGCTTGCTTTTCAATGATCTCTAGCGCCTCTTCTTCGGTCTTATCCATTAACGTACCACCTGTGGCTTGATCAATAGTCTGACGAGTAGGGATATCACAACCTTTGTAGAAAATTTGGACCTTCTGTAAATCATTCAACCCATGTTGAGGGCATGAGCGTAACAAAGTAGCAAAACGGTCCCAAGCATCAAACAATGTCTCACTGCTCTTTTGTCTGAATTGAGAAATTTCTGCTTGAAGTCTAGCAGCTTGAGACGCAGGGAAAAACTTCGATAAAAACTTATCCTCCAAAGTCTCCCAAGAGGTAATCGTGCCCTCTGGTTGCTTATCTAACCATCTCTTGGCTTCTCCCTTAAGAGTCTAAGGAAAAAGCCTTGTCTTGACTGAAGTATCGGCAACCTCATGCAACTTAAACAAATTGCAAACATCATTAAAATTACGAAGATGCTCGTTAGCATCCTCAGTATCCTTGCCATAAAATCGGCAATCAGAAGAAATCAAATTCAGGATCGGCCCTGTAATTTGAAAAGGCTGAGTGATGTTCGGTTGAGTAATCGAATTGCCTTGGCCCCCTCGTGTGGCCTTCAACTTTTGTGCCATAGTCTGAGGACGAGGTGGTTGTTCTTGGTCCGCCATATCTTCAGTCTCGGAAAGATCTAAGGAGATGTAAGATTCTTCTTCTTCTCTGATTTCAGGTGGTGTATCGGGCACCACAGTCTCAGAACTACTTCCCAATTTAATTATATTAGCACTTGAAGAAAAAGATGAATCCACTGTGGACTGTTGTTCGTGACTTAACGCTCTGAATAACTCTCTTTCGGGTTCTACAAATGGTTGAAGAATCGGAGAATTAGAAGAACGCGTATGTGGCATGCACTACCTGTTACCTGCGAAATCACAACTAACAACTGATTAAACGCACCGATTCAACTAGAGAATAATAAAAAGAAATAATAAACTATAACTAAACTAAACTAAGAACAATTAGAAACAAACTTAATTTTCGACACAATTGTCCCCGGCAGCGGCGCCAAAAACTTGGTGTGTGAAATCGCGTCTATTATTTATAATGGGAAAAACCGGTTTAAAGATTTACTACACACTAACGGGCAGTGTACCCGATCGTGCAATAGTATAAAGTTGGTAAATCCAAGATCGTTCCAAGGACAGTTTAGACGTGAGAATTAAGATTGTAACTAATGAATTAAACTAAGTTAAATCTAGAAAATTGAATTACGAGATAATTTGTTTGGTTGGCTATTTAACGATTAGCCAAAATCAAAGATAGCTTTAATTAATAACAAGATTGAACAATATTTTTGGTGTTTTCAGTTTTAAGCTTTAAAGCAAACAAACGAGTAAAATAAGATAGTTGTAAACAATTAAAAAAAAACGAATGCTTGTCTAGACCTTTTTCACCTAGTATTGGATGCATTTAGATTAAGCCCCAGTTATTATCTAACTTATGTGAATTATCTAGTCGGTTCACCTGGAATTCTCCAGCGCAAACACTTCAATTAAGATTACACGACACGGAATTCCTCGTAGCCTAAGACCTCCTAATTGTGACTAAACAGTTCAACTGAGATGAAGACTCAAATCACAATCACACCAACTCTCGTTGCGCATAATTCACCCCTATTTCGTCTATCCTTTTGAATTCAATTTACTCTCGTCTCCGAGTAAGCAAACAATCAATTAAGACAAACCAATTGTAAATTAATGCACTAAATTAATGAACTCTCGTCCTATCAAACAAGTACACAACCAATTGAATCGAAGAGTCTAGCTTCAATAAGAATGGTTCTTTAATTCAAACATCAAATCATCATAAATTAATCAAACAACTGATAAGTAGCATCCAATACATAGGTTATTAAATCTAGATAAACATTAAAGAACTTAGCCAATAATCATGGCAACAATAAAAATCACAAATAAAGTAATAGAGAAATTCATTGTTTATGACAAGAGATTAACCTAATCAATGATGGAATGCTGAAAGATAAACGAATCGAGACTTGTTTTCAGAATGATTGATACCTTAGAATGACCTTGGAAATCCCCAAAAATCACCTAAGTTCGTCAAAAAGCTGCTGGAATTCGTCTGGATACGATAATGATAAATTAGGGTAATTTTCGGGCTTTAAATCGGTGCAATTCTGAACCCGATTAAGAACCTGCGCGGCGCGCCATTTCCTCGCGCGGCGCGCCATTTAACTGGTGAGCTGAAATCTGCCTTTTAAAAACGCTCGAACTGTATTTTATGTGGAATGGCGCGGTGCGCCATGTTTTGGAGCGGCGCTCCATGTCATTTTTGCTGAAATGAGCTGAAAAACTTAATACAAACACCAAAACTCGAATCGGACCAAACCCTTTCACTCGTTTACATCGAAAATCACCCAAAACCAACAAATAACTTCAAAATTAACCTCCTTGGTCTTGGTACTCAAACTTTTCACAACTTTCACCGAAATAATTCCAAATCGTATCCAAAAGGACCAAAATGTACCCGATATCGCTAAGGAAAATGCGTATAAAATATGCGATATCAAAGACAGAAGAGTTGATGAAGACTACTATGGGATCGAATCTTACGTGGGAGATAGAAGAGTTGATGAAGACTCATTACCCTCATTTGTTTGACCTATACCAGATTCTGAGGACGGAATCTCTTTAAGGGGGTGGATTTGTAACAGACTGAAAACCGAGCTAGTTGTAGGTGGACTATTTTACCCTTAGGGTTTTATTATGTGTTTTATATGCTTTTATTTTAATTATGTGAATAGTGTTATTTTATTATTTGGTTAAGACCAGTTTAACGATTCGGAAATTTCCAATCAAATTTAAACTTAATCTTTACAAGATCTCGACATGATAAGCAAAGTCTGTTATCCTGAGTCTCAAAATTTTAAACTGTTTTCATATATGCATTTAACCTTTGATTACTTTTGACGATTCACGAACAACAACTTATATAAAGATATTTATACAAATATATATGAAATATGTTACAACATAATTAACCAAAATAGGTCAACCCATTTTTAGTTTATTGTAACAATAACAATATATTAATATTTCTATTTATATATTAAAAGTAGGTATATTTATATATTTAGTGTATTAATATACTCTTATAATTAATTATTACACTATATATTTAAATTATAATATATAACACATATTTATATATATCAAGTTTATAAAATAAAACATATGTTCTAGATATATATTAGTTTAATTTAATACTCTATATATAACTAATGATTTATACATATATTTTACAATATATAGTTATTGATATCTATATATTTTATTTGTATATAGATATAATTAATAACATTTACGATACGTTATTTATAAATTGTAATAACTATAAGTTACATTTACACATGATTACAAAATGTGATTTCCTTTATTTAAGACTAAATTGATGGTGCCAACTATCTTCCACTTACACGATCAATTATTACTCTATTATCATATAACACATGTGAATAAGTGTCGGTAATAAGGTTACAAGTTCATGGCTGCGATACTGTTATCAATTGATTGATTATCATTAGTATGTTATTATATTATTTATAATACAATATATGTATTGCATTGTGGAAGATCAATCGACATTCACCACCAACCATCACCCTTTTTCTCTCAAAACTGTTTCCTGTTTCCCTTTCTACAATTGAGGCACAACACCACTTTGAAACTACCATGAGTACACCACGCACAACTTGTGTTTCTTCCTTCTCTCTACGAATTGCACACCCGAGAACAATCATCTTCACCGCCACCTTTTGTCTTTCTTTTCTAAACTATCGATCACAAGCTCATCGAACCCCTCTTGAGTTTGTTGTTTATAGTCGTAAACTACCATCACAAAACCACTTTGAACACTGACTCCTTGTTGCTTGCTACACGATTTTGGTTTCGTGATTGATCAACACAAATCACCCTAACCATCATCAATACTTGAGTAACGGGTACTCATACCCAATTTGTTTCTACTTCTGTTCTGTTCGACTGGTAACAAACACCACCTCCTTGATCAACCACTAGACAACACCATCTTTCTGTTTCAGTTTCGATGACCAAACCAACCCCACAATCATCAAATCATCACCACCTGTGAACTACTACAACGGCTTCTTATTTTTGATCAAACCTACTTATATTGCTACTCGAGACACCCATCAGAACCATCATCGATCATCTTATATTTTTGCTACAGTTATAGCCTCACCATCTTCATCGATCACCACATACGATTACTTGTGTTGTTGCTACTATCCTGTCCGAGAACCACCTTCACCCAAAACACCACCTGCAGCCGTCATCAACTATTAATGCTACAGCTGCACCTACAAGTTTTTTATTACTATTATCGACCATCAACACCCATCTAGTTATGTTCGATTAAATATTTTGTTTCTTACTGTTGCTTCTGTCGATAACCATCTCCATCAACAACACCATCCTATCATCACCACCACAATTATCATTTTTAATTCCTTCCTTTTTTTTCTTCCTGAACGAGAAGCACCACCACCATAATCAGAGACTGTTTTGCTTCCTGTGTTGATCTACTTACTACAACAAAGAATAAGAAGAACCGAACAAGTGGAGAAGAGGTATTACTTGTTTAATCAAAGCCACTTGTGAATTATTATTTCTTTTGGGTTAAGAAAGTGTCCGACATATGACAATGCTACATACCTATTAAAGAAAAGAATAGCAGGTGATGATATGTGTAATCCCCCACTCACGAAATCCCTTTTATTTACTTGAATTTTGAATTGGGCCGAAAATCTTTGTTGGGCCGTGATATACATAGTTTCTTTAAAAACTTTCTAGTTGGGCCACTATGTTTCAATTTCCATTTGGATCGAAGCCCAATTTAATTTGGATGATGATGATGAATGTCGATATGATGATGGCGATGATGATACATTAGATGGTGATAAAGATGATAATGATGGTATGTATATTGATAACGTTGATGATGAAAATTGATTGTGATTAACTCTGGTTGATTTGAATTGTCGAAGAAGAAGGAGAAACATACGCAGTGGTTAAATGGTTTTAAATTATGATATAAAACAGAAATAAACATGTGGCTCGTTGGTTTGGTGTGTTTAGGTGTGGTTGTGTGGAACGAGAGGTCTCAAGTTCGAGACTTGGAGGCGACATCTATTTTTTTTTTTTTTGATAGAGATATAGTTGAAGCTGGAAAGATGAGTAAAATAAAATAAATAGGGGGTTTAAACCTAGATCGAGCTAGTAGCCCAATGGTTAAGGGAGTGTGTTGGTTTAACCGAGACGTCTCGGGTTCGAGCCCAGGCAGCGACATTTATTTGTTTTTAAAGCCTGTATACATTGAGGTAGTCTTTTTATTATAGTTTTTATTATTATTATTATTATTATTATTATTATTATTATTATTATTATTATTATTATTATTATTATTATTATTATTATTATTGTTGTTGTTGTTGTTGTTGTTGTTGTTGTTGTTGTTGTTGTTGTTGTTGTTATTACAATTAAAATTACTTAATATTATTACTAAGACTAGCAACATGATTTTTATTAGTAACATTAAAATAAATTATAGTATTATCATTATTAGTACAAGAAAAATCATTAAGTATTATTATTAGCATTATCATTAAGGATATTATTAGTACTATCATTATGATTGAGACTATCATTATTATTATTATTATCATTATTACTATTTTCATAACAAATAAATATTATGTATATAAAAGTATACTTATATTAATACTACATATAATTATATATTGAACATATTTTATAACAAATTATTATTTTTGATAAAATACTAATTATATATAAATATATATGTATAATCATATGTATAAATATTAATTACTTTAAATATATATATAAAAAATAAATATAGATAACATATAATTTAAGATATAAAATATACATAAAATATATGTATTAATTAGGTTTTATAATAAATTTCATATAACTACAACACTTAATATATAAATATTATGAGATTAATAAATAAAATTATTTGATTACTATTATATGTGTTAATATACATAATTGATATAGATTCGTGAATCCGAGGTCAACCCTGCATTGTTCAGTATCGTCATATGTATTTTTACTACAAAATACAGTATTGTGAGTTTCATTTGCTCCCTTTTTAAATGCTTTTACAATATATTTTTTGGGACTGAGAATACATGCGCTGCTTTATAAATGTTTGACGAAATAGACACAAGTACATAAAACTACATTCTATGGCTGAATTATTAAACCGAATATGCCCCTTTTTAGTCTGGTAATCTAAGAATTAGGGAACAGATACCCTAATTGATGTGAATCCTAAAGATAGATCTATCGGGCCCAACAAGCCCCATCCAAAGTACCGGATGCTTTAGTACTTCGAATTTATCATGTTCGAAGGGAGTCCCGGAATGATGGGGATATTCTATATGCATCTTATTAAGGTCGGTTACCAGGTGTTCAATCCATATGAATGATTTTTGTCTCTGTACATGGGACGTATATTTTTGAGAACTGGAAATGAAATTCTTGTGGTCTATTAAAATGATGGAAATGATTATTTATGTTAAACTAATGAACTCACCAGCCTTTTTGGTTGACACTTGAAAGCATGTTTATTCTCAGGTACGAAAGAAATCTTCCGCTGTGCATTTGCTCATCTCAGAGATATTATTTGGAGTCATTCATGACATATTTCAAAAGACGTTGCATTCTAGTCATTGAGTTCATCAAGAATATTATCAAGTCATTTATAGTTTAGATATATTATGAAATGGTATGCATGCCTGTCAACTTTCGATGAAATGAAAGTTTGTCTTTTAAAAACGAATGCAATGTTTGTAAAATGTTTCATATAGAGGTCAAGTACCTCGCGATGTTATCAACTATTGTGAATCGTTTATAATCGATATGAACGGGTCCATTTCAGTTGGTATCAGAGCGGTGGTCTTAGCGAACCAGGTCTTGCATTAGTGTGTCTAACTGATAGTTGTTTAGATGCATTAGTGTGTCTGGACTTCGACCGTGTCTGCATGTCAAAAGTTTTGCTTATCATTTTGTGTCAAAAATTACCTGCTTATCATTCTTAGAGAATCATTTGCTTATCATTCTTAGTCTAGACACATTTTACTACATTGATTGCATGAATAGTTTATAGACAAAAATTCATATCTTAGCGTATCTGTTAATCCATATCTTAGCGTATCTGCTTACTGTAAACTTTGCCTGATATATTCCGTAAATTCCTCCGTAATCTACGAAATTGTTTGTTCTATATATATAGATATTCTATGTAATTAGAATATCATCTGATATCTGAAAAAAATTTCATATCAAAAAATCCGTTACTCAATCGTACGAAATGGAACTCGTCACTAGTTCGAATTCCTCGGATTCCGCCAGCTATTCCGATATGGAGTTTCACCTAAGCTCCGAAAGCAGTGTCACCAGAATGAATCAACAAATCATCCATCCCCAATTCATCTGATAGGTTCGTAGTCGACTTAATCAATGGAGACGCGAAGAAGGCGATCCATTCCACTAACCGAATTTACCTCTTGACGATGAACCTGAAGCGCTTACCGGTGAACCTGTTCGAGACACCATTTTCTCTCTCATATCCAGAGTATCTCTTCATGATTATATACTATCTCAAATTCTAGATCTTATTCATTCGCTCGTTCCAACCAACAATCATCCCGGAATAATAGAAGAAGCTAACGAATATCGCGCTCGAGTAGTGACTTTGGAGAATATGATGCAAAACGTACCAGCTTCAGCAACATCACCGGCACCAACATCAATACCAGTACCACCAACAACCCAAGCTTCAACATCACATGCCTCAACATCTCATTCTGTACCTCGAGTATAATCATCGTTCTACACGACGTTCTACATCTTCGTTCGACATGGCGATTATGTAATCTCTAATGTTTTAGAGATTATATATTCTTGTTCTAACGATAAATCAAATGAGTTTAATATCATATTGACTCATTAAATCCATGATTACATCTGAAGAAAATATATATGTATATATGTTATCATAAAGATTGTAATTAAAAATTCTTTCGTACAAACTGTTAATGGTAAAAATATTTTAACGGGTAAGAAATACCCGAGGAATATTTAGATTTCACATTAATAAGTACACTGTACATTCTTTCAAATCTAATTCAACAGTTATTTACTATCCTATTTACAACCACCGATATACGTGTCCGTTCACCGCAGAATAACCCTTTTCATTCAATTTCATATTTGGATTTTGATCTATCAGAATCCAACAAGTGGCATAATGAAGAAAACTTTGGACAAAAAATAAAATTTGTTAGAAACAAACAAATTAACCATGAGAAAATTTTGTTAAGAATCCACGCTAACAAAATCCTAGCTAACTGTTCCTAGCTAACTGATTACATTTTATTTATCGCAGTTTATTTATCGCAATTTAATTATTGCAATTTTATTTATCGTCATTTAATTTCTGTTATTTACTTTACGCACTTTATTTATAGTCATTTAATTTCTGTTATTTATTTTACGCACTTTAAATATCGGAACACATATACAAGGTATTGACATATCATATCGACGCATCTATATATATCAGTTGGAATAACCATAGACACTCTATATGCAGTAATGCTGGAGTTAGCTATACAGGGTTGAGGTTGATTCTACAATAATATATATAATTTGAGTTGTGATCGAGTCTGAGACATGTACACGGGTGATTAATTCGAATAATATAAACTATATATGAATTATTGAGTTAGTTACTGTGGACTGCTAACTGTGGACTACCAACATTGGACAATTAAAATGAAATAAAATATTGATTATAACATATGAAACTAAACATTTCTTCAAGTTTTCCACTTGAGTTCATCCTAAACCTCATTTGTATCTTGACGATTCCAATCTGCGTTCAAACCTTTCGTAATTCTTGAAAACACCTCAATCGAGAGGAGGAACCAACCGCACTTCATCTACGAGAAAAAGATTTATGCATATAGTTATGCATCTGAAAACACTTGGAACCTGAGTAAACGTTTAACACGTAGCTGTGATAATTCCTTTAGCATTATTATTACCGAAAATAACTTTACAATCCCTTTCCAAATTAGCTAATTTTGTCACAGTTTCAACAAATCAATTTCGACTTTTCATTCGAATAAACTCTATTATAATCTCGATATATAAGTTTGCCTTCGTCGTCGTTACCGGGGAATCGTTTATGTCCCACCACTTTAGCAGTAAACTTACCAGCAACTTCATTGATCTTTGACTTTTTAAAAAATCATTATATTCATTGAAACCCTATCATATACTCATCTGCATCTTGTAACGAGATCTGCCATACCAATTCCCGGGAATCAGCAATCAGTATTTTGAATCTCACAGAATTTCTACATCAACTGATATATGTATACATATAACATTTATCTCTTAGAATTATGATCTTTCATTCTGAAATCCTGAAAAGCACTCAGTCTACAAAGCAATACTCTGAATGTTGAAAAAGCTGAATGAAGCAGTTGAAACTGTAAACAACCGTAAACGACCTTAATCGTCGTAAGTTTGATGATAAAGAATGGAATGTTGGAAACACTCAATAGAAAAGTTAGTACCAAAAAGCGGATTATACGAAATTATGAAGGAGACTGTGGACAAATCACAAAGACTAAACTTGTGCAAAAAATCCTGATGATTCTGATTCTGATGAAATCTTTAGCGAATACCTTACTCTTTAATTGCTCTAAATCATCGTGAATGAATTTTTTCATCATAATTTGATTCTGAAATATATCATCATATCTCTCTTTATTAATATCCTCAATATTTCTGAAGATATCTTCATAAATATTCTTGTCCGATATTAATTATCTCTTCGCTCTATCTGTGTTATATCATAAAAGAAACTGTTTTGGTTTCTAAAATTCTGAAAAATTCGAATTTGAATTATGAATGATATTGAAGTAGTGTTGGGAACTGAAGCATGAGTTAGTACAATATAATGACACTTGATCAACGTGATTATATTACAGTAAGTCATGCTGAGTTGCTAATGGAACGTGATGATTCACAGACCATAACGTCATCATGTGACATGTTACATAACTCTTTCATTCTGCTTAACTTCTGAACATATCAAGAAAGTATATTCTTGATAGTTCTATTCTCAGTGATTCAGGTAATTTAACAAATCAAATCGTACGATTTTGTTCTTTCTTGTTTAGAACATTAAGTTCATTCGAAGTTCCATGCTTACGAATTCTGGACCGTTACTCGCTTTACTAGAGGTCGAGAAGATAATAAAAAGGAAAAGAGCTCCGAAACATAAGGGAAGATATAAAACTCGATAACAACACAGAAATCACAAACCGTGTACATTAATACGAATAGCAATATAAAGACACGGGAGTATAATAAACACAATGACCCCAAGACCGAAGTAGAAGTAAACATATTCCTCCAGTGATAGATGAAAAAGGAGAATAATTGATATGAAAGTCAGGAATATATCCAGAATTAAAACTGGATGAAGCATATTGACTGATGATTTGAAGGTATGAATTAAAATATAGAAAATGGGAGTGGTGGAAAGTAATGGAACGGAAGAAGTTCATTTATAGTGAAAATACCAGACAAAGTAATCGAGGCAGATCATCGTATTTAATTATAGAGATCTTAATTTCCTTACTCGCCTAAGAATCAAATCTTTTAGATTTCGAAGATTTTCTTTAAATCCCTTAAATTCCAGAATTCAACCCTAACTACGTCAAAAGTTAAAACAAATCTTTAAATTCTTCATTTCATTTTTTTGTGACAGCTTCACTCGCACGCTTCACATAATCAAATCATTTTATCTTTATTAATCAATAATGATCAAACTCTAGTTATCAACTCATATTCGTCATGGAAACATTTTTATTGTTAGCTATGACGACCTCACTCAAATTTCGGGACGAACTTTCTTTAACGGGTAGGTACTGTGATGATCCGAAAATTTCCAATTAAATTTAAACTTAATCTTTACAAGATCTCGACATGATAAGTAAAGTCTGTTATCCTGAGTCTCAAAATTTTAAACTGTTTTCATATATGCATTTAACCTTTGATTACTTTCGACGATTCACGAACAACAACTTATATAAAGATATTTATACAATTATATATGAAATATGTTACAACATAATTAACCAAAATAGGTCAACCCATTTTTAGTTTATTGTAACTATAACAATATATTAATATTTCTATTTATATATTAAAAGTAGGTAAATTTATATATTTAGTGTATTAATATACTCTTATAATTAATTATTACACTATATATTTAAATTATAATATATAACACATGTTTATATATATCAAGTTTATAAAATAAAACATATGTTCTAGATATATATATTAGTTAAATTTAATACTCTATATATAACTAATGATTTATACATATATTTTACAATATATAGTTATTGATATCTATATATTTTATTTGTATATAGATATAATTAATAACATTTACGATACGTTATTTATAAATTGTAATAACTATAAGTTACATTTACACATGATTACAAAATGTGATTTCCTTTATTTAAGACTAAATTGATGGTGCCAACTATCTTCCACTTACACTATCAATTATTACTCTATTATCATATAACACATGTGAATAAGTGTCGGTAATAAGATTACAAGTTCATGGCTACGATACTGTTATCAATTGATTGATTATCATTAGTATGTTATTATATTATTTATAATACTATATATGTATTGCATTGTGGAAGATCAATCGACATTCACCACCAACCGTCACCCTTTTTCTCTCAAAACTGTTTCCTGTTTCCCTTTCTACGTTTGAGGCACAACACCACTTTGAAACTACCATGAGTCCACCACGCACAACTTGTGTTTCTTCCTTCTCTCTACGAATTGCACACCTGAAAACAATCATCTTCACCGCCACCTTTTGTCTTTCTTTTCTAAACCATCGAGCACAAGCTCATCGAACCCCTCTTGAGTTTGTTGTTTATAGTCGTAAACTACCATCACAAAACCACTTTGAACACTGCCTCCTTGTTGCTTGCTACACGATTTTGGTTTCGTGATTGATCAACACAAATCACCCTAACCATCATCAATACTTGAGTAACGGGTACTCATACCCAATTTGTTTCTACTTCCGTTCTGTTTGACTGGTAACAAACACCACCTCCTTGATCAACCACTAAATAACACCATCTTTCTGTTTCAGTTTCGATGACCAAACCAACCCCACAATCATCAAATTATCACCACCTGCGAACTACTACAACGGCTTCTTGTTTTCGATCAAACCTACTTATATTGCTACTCGAGACACCCATCAGAACCATCATCGATCATCTTCTATTTTTGCTACAGTTATAGCCTCACCATCTTCATCGATCACCACATACAATTACTTGTGTTGTTGCTAATATCATGTCCGAGAACCACCTTCACCCAAAATACCACCTGCAGCCGTCATCAACTATTAATGCTACAGCTGCACCTGCAAGTTTTTTATTACTATTATCGACCATCAACACCCATCTAGTTCTGTTCGATTAAATATTTTGTTTCTTACTGTTGCTTCTGTCGATAACCATCTCCATCAACAACACCATCCTATCATCACCACCACAATTATCATCTTTATTTCCTTCCTTTCTTTTCTTCCTGAACGAGAAGCACCACCACCATAATCAGAGACTGTTTTGCTTCCTGTGTCGATCTACTTACTACAACAAAGAATAAGAAGAACCGAACAAGTGGAGAAGAGGTATTACTTGTTTAATCAAAGCCACTTGTGAATTATTATTTCTTTTGGGTTGAGAAATTGGCCGACATATGACAATGCTACATACCTAATAAAGAAAAGAATAGCAGGTGATGATATGTGTAATCCTCCACTCACGAAATCCCTTTTATTTACTTGAATTTTGAATTGGGCCGAAAATCTATGTTGGGCCGTGATATACATAGTTTCTTTAAAAACTTTCTAGTTGGGCCACTATGTTTCAATTTCCATTTGGATCGAAGCCCAATTTAAATTGGATGATGATGATGAATGTCGATATGATGATGGCGATGATGATACATTAGATGGTGATAAAGATGATAATGATGGTATGTATATTGATAACGTTGATGATGAAAATTGATTGTGATTAACTCCGGTTGATTTGAATTGTCGAAGAAGAAGGAGAAACAGATGCAGTGGTTAAATGGTTTTAAATTATGATATAAAACAGAAATAAACATGTGGCTCGTTGGTTTGGTGTGTTTGGGTGTGGTTGTGTGGAACGAGAGGTCTCAAGTTCGAGACTTGGGGGCGACATCTATTTTTTTTTTTTGATAGAGATATAGTTGAAGCTGGAAAGATGAGTAAAATAAAATAATTAGGGGGTTTAAACCTAGATCGAGCTAGTAGCCCAATGGTTAAGGGAGTGTATTGGTTTAACCGAGAGGTCTCGGGTTCGAGCCCAGGCAGCGACATTTATTTGTTTTTAAATCCTAGATACATTGAGGTAGTCTTTTTATTATAGTTTTTATTATTATTATTATTATTATTATTATTATTATTATTATTATTATTATTATTATTATTATTATTATTATTGTTGTTGTTGTTGTTGTTGTTGTTGTTGTTATTACAATTAAAATTACTTAATATTATTACTATGACTAGCAACATGATTTTTATTAGTAACATTAAAATAAATTATAGTATTATCATTATTAGTACTAGAAAAATCATTAAGTATTATTATTAGCATTATCATTAAGGATATTATTAGTACTATCATTATGATTGAGACTATCATTATTATTATTATCATTATTATTTTCATAATAAATAAATATTATGTATATAAAAGTATACTTATATTAATACTACATATAATTATATATTGAACATATTTTATAACAAATTATTGATTTTTGATAAAATACTAATTATATATAAATATATATATATATATATATATATATATATATATATATATATATATATATATATATATATATATATATATATATATATATATATATATAATCATATGTATAAATATTAATTACTTTAAATTTATATACAAAATAAATATAGGTAACATATAATTTAAGATATAAAATATACATAAAATATATGTATTAATTAGGTTTTATAATAAATTTCATATAACTACAACACTTAAAATATAAATATTATGAGATTAATAAATAAAATTATTTGATTACTATTATATGTGTTAATATACATAATTGATATAGGATGGTGAATCCGAGGTCAACCCTGCATTGTTCAGTATCGTCATATGTATTTTTACTGCAAAATACAATATTGTGAGTTTCATTTGCTCCCTTTTTAAATGCTTTTGCAATATATATTTTTGGGACTGAGAATACATGCGCTGCTTTATAAATGTTTGACAAAATAGACACAAGTACATAAAACTACATTCTATGGCTGAATTATTAAACCGAATATGCCCCTTTTTAGTCTGGTAATCTAAGAATTAGGGAACAGACACCCTAATTGACGCGAATCCTAAAGATATATCTATCGGGCCCAACAAGCCCCATCCAAAGTACCAGATGCTTTAGTACTTCGAATTTATCATGTGCGAAGGGAGTCCTGGAATGATGGGGATATTCTATATGCATCTTGTTAAGGTCGGTTACTAGGTGTTCAATCCATATGAATGATTTTTGTCTCTATACATGGGACGTATATTTATTAGAACTGGAAATGAAATTCTTGTGGTCTATTAAAATGATGGAAATGATTATTTATGTTAAACTAATGAACTCACCAACCTTTTTGGTTAACACTTGAAAGCATGTTTATTCTCAGCTACGAAAGAAATCTTCCGCTGTGCATTTACTCATCTCAGAGATATTATTTAGAGTCATTCATGACATATTTCAAAAGACGTTGCATTCGAGTCATTGAGTTCATCAAGAATATTATCAAGTCATTTATAGTTTAGATATATTATGAAATGGTATGCATGCCTGTCAACTTTCGATAAAATGAAAGTTTGTCTTTTAAAAATGAATGCAATGTTTGTAAAATGTTTCATATAGAGGTCAAGTACCTCGCGATGTAATCAACTATTTTGAATCGTTTATAATCGATATGAACGGGTCCATTTTAGTTTTAACCCCAAAATAAGTGATTGACCAGCTCTTTTCCTCTCATTTGTTCCTGAACCTTCCTCTCACTCACTCTCACCTAACTTCACCTCTTTCAAACAACCCTAAATCATTTGATCTCAAATTAAAGCTTGATTTTGGTGTCAAATCGTTCCTTGTGTTGTTGTGATTCTAATAAGGTAAGGTTTGTAAGATTTCATGATCAAATCTGTGATTAAATGGGTTCTAAAGTTAGTTTTTGTTAAAATGGGTTTTTGTGTCAAATTGGTATAAATTGATGTTGTTTGGACTTAAATGTTGTAGGTTTATGTCTCAAAGCATTTAGTGTAAAAGATGAAACCAGTTTCAGGATCAAAAACGAGTCCAAAATCGAGATTTGGTGATTTGGGTGTGAAACCTGTCACTTTGCTACTGTTGCAGCTGATGAACTACCTTCGGCCGATGGTCGTTGACCATCGACCAATAGTGAGGGACGATCGACCGGTTGACAAGATCATCGACCGATAGTGTATGACTTTTGACCAGCGGATGTAATTTTGATGATCGATCGATTGGGGGAGACCATCGACCGATGGTGTGTTAATTATCAGCCGATGGATGGGACCATTGACCGATGGTCTTTTGGCAGTAAATATTTTAATAAGTGTTGAATTATAGCTGTTATGCTGTTCGCGTATTTTATGATAAATTTTGAAAATGCATAAGTGTTAAGCATGAATTTTTAGCGAACGCTCTTTTTACTGATTTGCTGTAATGCGGTGTCAGTGTGTCTAATTTTTATTGGAACACTATTCTAACTTTGTTTTTGTTGCTCTCAGGAGATAAGAACAAGGAGGAAGCTCAGAAATAATAACTGAGCAGTTGCTGGTAATTGGTGAGTGGGTCTATCTCTGGATAGAGTTTAAGTAGCATGCCATGCTACTGTGATTTATCCTATTACCATGCTTTGATATAGTGATACTGCCATGCTTAGATAATGATTGCATGCTTACCGTGATTATGTGATATTATGTGTGCACTATGTTTGACACCAGCCGGGCCTGAGGAGGCTGGGGACTTCTAACCGGGCCTGAGGAGGTTAGAGTTCGTATGCGGTCAACCGAGCCTGAGGAGGTTGGGTCCACGGACTGCTAATTGTGGAGTATAATTTTGAATAACGCATCCCATGCGTTTGGATAACTATACTGTGAATCGAGTAACCAGGACTATCGATAGACTCTAGCCCGATCAGCTAGGAGTCGTGTGCTCATACAAGCCGCCGATCCTCGTATTGTCTTTAGTTGTATGATAGTTGGTCGTTCGCATGTGTGTTTCTTATGTGATCTCTGTTAGATAGATTCCATTCACTTAGCGTTTTGCTAATCCCCCACATTTCCACCCTTGTAGGTTTAGGTACTGTTAGTTTGGACGGGTGCTTGTGATGAAGACATGTTTGACATGCGAACTCTGATGTGTACTTTGTATCATGTATTTTTGTAATAAGTAACACCGTCGTGTAAACTTAATTTTAATTATTTGGATTACATTTGTGATGTATTCAATGTGGTGTTTCTAATATATATATATATATATATATATGTCTTCCGTTGTATTTAAAAAAAATAAAAAATTTGGCTGTTGTTACAAATATTGAGCTTTTTGAGGAACTTCATGTTGACTTCAACATTGACTTTCATGTTGATTTCAACATTGACTTTTGTAATCTTTCACCTTTTCAACTCATTGAGAACACCATTGAAACGGCGTTAGGTTTCCTTGAGTTGTTCTTCGGGTTCCTGCTTGAAATCTTCATAAAATCCAAGAGCCTTATTCAGTTTAGTAACATCGGACATGTCATAAACTTCTTGCTGTCGTTTGATCTCATCCCATATGTCTTTTGCTGTAGTGTTGCTATCAACATTTTCAAACAATTCATACGGGATAGCTTGCATAAAAATGTTCTTAGCCTCTATGTCACCCTGAGCTCTCTCACGTCTATCACCAGAAAGTTCATAGACTGGAATTGGCATACCAGTATCTGGATGATACTCTACAACTAGTGTGACGACCCAGGAATTTCTGACTAAATTTAAACTTAATCATTATATGATTTCGACACGATAAGCAAAGTCTGTAATGTTGAGTCTCGAAAATTTTGAAACTATATTCATGAAATCAATTACCCTTGACTGTGCTCGACGATTCACGAACAATTAATTTTAAATAGATATGCATATATTAAAATATATAAATATATATGTATATAATAAAATGAAATATTATATATTGTAATCGTTAGAATTAATTATGTAAAATAATAATAATATATAATAATTATTAATTAAAAAGTATCTATATATAGTATATAGAATATATATATATATTTTGTGATTTCAAAGTTATTTAGTAAACAACGGTAACGCTCAATTATAGTTCGATTGATAATAAACGAGTTAAAAAGGAACTTATATGATTTTAAAATAAACGGTGATACGAAAATGAGTTCTATAAATTTTAGACTTATTAAAAATGTATTTAGGAACTATTTGTTAAGTTTTAACATTTTTGTATTTTACCCATAAATGAGAGGGACAGTTGATGTAGTTTTTATTTAATAAATTAATAATCAAATTTTATACCATAATGACCAAAATAAATAAATATAGTTAATTTAAAAATATTGGATTTTTCTGAATACTTTTATCCGCCACTGATTTCGCCCGATACACTGTCCGTGAAAACTGTCGGCAGAATAAATCAAAATATCCGATGGCTTGCTATTTTGTGTGCACGTTATTGTAAACTATGAATCATTTATTTATTATTTTAAGTGTACCGTTTTTGTTTCATGTCTTCCACTTGCACACAGATATTACTCCATTATCTATATCCTATATCCTATATAGTACATACAAATGAACCATATATCCACCTTGTTTTCTCCTCTTCTGCGAATCACCATACTAACCATCGATCACCTTACAAACCTTCATCCAACATCATCATCAACCATCACTATGAATCGCCACCATCCTCATCAATAAACCTCCTTCACCACTACGTATTTCTGTTTATTGATCGACAACCCAAACCGAGAATCATCCAGGTCAACTTCCTTACTCTCTCTCTTAAACTTAATCATGAAACAAACCACCATCTCCCATCTCCAATAGACCACCTACACCACCCTATAATCACCATATCTATTATTTTCTCTTTCTATGAACCGTATTCACCACTACAACCTTTCTAAAACCTGGTAACAAAACCACCCGTGACCCTACAACTCTCTATCAATCCCTCTCTCTCATACTCTCTCTCTTTTCCACTATCTGTTGCCGTTTTCTCTTCTTGATCGAAATAGCCCATCACTTCATTGCTGCTATCTATTTACATTCTCATCAAATACATCGACAATTGGATATACTACAACTCGAGAATACAGTGTACGTTACTCTTTCATCTGGCCGGTTCTTAGTTGCAGTCGAGTATTCTAATTAAACTACCCATCTATCTGTTTTATTTTGCATTATAATCTTATTTCAATTCCAAACAAAAACCACCTGCTACTATCCTTTTCTTTTACTGTTTCCTTCGTGAACAACCAAACACCATCCTAAATCAAATCCTTCAGCTGCTATATTATTTTTTTTCTTTCTTTTCTTTTCTTCTTCTTCGAATGGCTACTGCAACAGATGCAGTTCTTGCTTCCTGCCTCCTGCTTCATTTCGAATAGCAGAAGGCTGTGTACCTGCTTCTGTTTTTTTTTAAACGAGACCATAATATTACAATAATGATAATAAATACAAGATAATGATAAAAGTAAGTGTTGATGATTAATGGAGGTAACTAGTGATTTATATTTTATTCCATTCCATTGCATTACATGTGGGATAGCTTAAAAACCCTATGGCTGACCAGTATAAAGGTAGTGAGCTGGACTTGATACTATATTGGGTCGTTTTTCTTTTGTGGGGACCGAAACAAGAATAGATTATATTATAGAGCTGGATATTATAATATCCATTGATATAATAACTATTATTGTTTCTTGTTCAATCGACGAAGATGATTATACTCATAATTATGATCTGATGATGATGGAAGGGACGACTGAAACACTGCATCGATTCTGATTTACACGCTGGATCTATGTACGTTATGGTTTCCTATTAGTTCATTTAAATTATAAGTCCAACAAGAACATCCTTAAGCCCATCAAATTTTGCAGCTATCTGAACTGTCTGAATTACAGCCTATTCGTTTTTTATTAATCCAGAAAACTTATTCGATTCACTAAAACATAATCATCTTTCCCTCGTTCATTTTTTTGTGATAGAACATAATAAACAATGATGCTACCATGATGATTATACATGTGGCATATGATGATGATAATGATGTTAAGAAAGTAATTGGTGAGCGGGATGATTATGAGTAGAAAGATGATGATAATTACGATTTGATAATGAAGATGATTGCGTGTGAATTAAGATTATGATGATATGATTTCATGACAATAACGATGATAGATGAGAATGAACGAGATGATGATTAGGCTGCGTATTTTTCCTGCATCAATTGTCGTTTGAAACTTCCTGATACATCGGTTCCTATTATATTCGAAACCCAACACCATTAAAACCACCACCATAATCATTCCTTTTCCTGTTATCTCGTTCCTGTATCTATATTATTTTTTGTGTCGACTGAAGACTCACAACAGGAGACAGTTATACGATATATTTTATGGGATTAGGTTACAGTTTTTGTGATTTGGGTTAAAGGATCACTTAGTGGATAAGCGAATTTGGGTTGCTTGTGAATTGGGTCATTTATGTTAAATGGACTTAATTGCAAAATGGGCTTCTGAAATCGGGTTAATTATTATTAAGTGATAAAAATTTCAGTAATGAATGAATGGAAGAATGGTTTGGAGTGTGTGCAATTAAACGAGAGGTCTCGGGTTCAAGCCTGGTCTGTGACATAATTGCTACCTTTTTAAGGTAGTATTATTATTATTATTATTATTATTATTATTATTATTATTATTATTATTATTATTATTATTGACATTATTATTATTTTGATCATTATTAAATATTAGTTTTATCATAAAAATTACCATTATCATTACTATTATTACTACTTTTAAAATGACTATTAGTTAATAATATTATTATCGTTATAAAGATATTACAACTTTTCATTTATCAAAATTATATTACCAAATAAATATTAGATACCTAAAAGTATATCTAATACCTATAACCTAACTCTATTTTTATAATAAGTAAGATATCTAAAATAAATATATTTAAGATACTAATGGAACACAAATTATTTAAAGTACCAGATATATCACTGATAATAAATAAAGTTGTTCGATTATCATTACATATGTTAATATACATAATTGAATATAGGTTCGTGAATCCGAGACCAACCCTACACTTGTTCAAATGTCGTTATATGTATTTTTATTACAAAATACAGTATGGTGAGTTTCATTTGCCTTTTTACCCTTTATATTTTTGGGCTGAGAATACATGCGCAAATTTTTATAAATGTTTTACGAAATAAACACAAGTAATTGAAACTATATTATATGGGTGAATGATTGAAGCCGAATATGCCCCTTTTGCTTGGTAGCCTAAGAATTAGTAAACCGATCTACTAATTGACGCGAATCCTAAATATAGATCTATTGGGCCTAACAAACCCCATCCATGGTTGTGGATGCTTTAGTACTTCGATGTTGTTTTATCATGTCCGATGGATGTCCCGGAATGATAGGGGATATTCTTATATACATCTTGTTAATGTTGGTTACCAGGTGTTCAATCCATATGAATGATTTTTGTCTCTATGCATGGGACGTATATTTATGAGAAATGAAAATGAAAATCTTGTGGTCTATTAAAATGATGGAAACGATTATTTATGTTAAACTAATGAACTCACCAACCTTTTGGTTGACACTTGAAAGCATGTTTATTCTCAGGTATGAAAGAAATCTTCCGTTGTGCATTAGCTCATATTAGAGACATTACTTGGAGTTATTCATGACATATTTTAAAAGACGTTGTATTCGAGTCGTCGAGTTCATCAAGATTATTATTAAGTCAATTATAGATGGATATATTATGAAAGGGTATGCATGCCGTCAACTTTCGATGCAAATGAAAGTTTGTCTTTTAAAAACGAATGCAATGTTTGTAAAATGTATCATATAGTGGTCAAGTACCTCGCAATGAAATCAACTATTGTGAATCGTTTATAATATATGAACGGGTCCTTTCAGTTGGTATCAGAGCGGTGGTCTTAACGAACCAGGTCTTGCATAAGTGTGTCTAACTGATAGTTGTTTAGATGCATTAGTGAGTCTGGACTTCGACCGTGTCTGCATGTCAAAAGTAATGCTTATCATTTCTAGTCGGAAATCATTTGCTTATCATCCTTAGAAAATTACCTGCTTATCATTCTTAGTCTAGACACGTTTTACTGCATTTACTGCATGAATAATGTATAGACAAAATTCATATCTTAGCGTATCTGATAATTCACATCTTAGCATAGCTGTTACTGTAGACTTTGCTTGACAGTTTCCGTATATTCCTCTGTAACTTATGGGATTTTAGTATTATATATGCATATGTAAATTATGTATTGCAGGGTATTAATCTACATCCTATTCTATTTCTTATCGAAAACTCTTCATCTGATCGTACGAGATGAATCTCTCAACCAGTTTGAGTCCCTTAGATTCCGATAGCTATTCCGATAGTTATTCCGACAGCTATTCCGACATAGAGTTTCACTCGAGCTTCGAAAGCAGTGTCACCGGAATGAATCAACCAATCAGTCATCCCCAATTCATCTGATGGGTTCGTAGACGACTTAATCAATGGAAATGCGAAGAAGGCGATCCTTTCCAAAACCAAATTCACCTCTTGACGAAGAACCTGAAGCACTTACCGGCAAACCTATTCGTAATACCATTTTCTCTCTCATTTTTGGAGTATCTCGCCACGACTATATCACAAGCCAGATTCTAAACTTTATTCATCCGCTCGTTCTGACCGACAATCATCCCGGAATAATAGAAAAAGTCAACGAGCTTCGCGCCCGAGTTGTAGCCTTGGGAAATATGGTGCAAAATGTACCAGCTTCAGCAACATCAACGGCAACACCAGTACCACCAACAACCCAAGTTTCAACATCACATGCCTCAACATCTCATTATGTACCTCAAGTATAATCCTCGTTCTACATGACATTCTATATCATTTATCTTCGTTCTACATGACGATTATATAATCTCTAATGTTTTAGAGATTATGTACTCTAGTTCTTGCCGTAAATCAGATGAGTTTAATATCATATTAACTCATTAAATCCATGATTACATCTGAAGAAAATATATACGTATATATGTTTTCATAAAGATTGTAATTAAAAATTCATGTGTACAAACTGTTAATGGTGAAAATATTTTAACGGGTAGGTAATACCCGAGGAATATTTAGATTTCACTTTAATAAGTTATACTGTACATTCTTCGAATCTGATTCAACAGTCATTTATTATCCTACTTATATCCACCGATATACGAATCCGTTCACCGCAGAATAACCATTTTCATTCAATTTCATATTTGGATTTTGACCTATCAGAATCCAACAAGTGGCATAATGAAGAAAACATTAGACAGAAATAAAAATTGTTAGAAACAAACAAATTAACTATGAGAAATTCTGTTAAGAATCCACGCTAACTGTTCCTAGCTAATTGTTCCTAGCTAACTGATTACATTTTATTTATCGCAATTTATTTATCGCAATTTATATTCTCGCGATTTTATTTATCGTCATTTAATTTCTGTTATTTATTTTACGCACTTTAAATATCGGGACACGTATACAAGGTTTTGATATATCATATATATATATATATATATATATATATATATATATATATATATATATATATATATATATATATATATATATATATATATATATATATATATATATTATTTGGAATAACCTTAGACACTCTATATGCTGTAATGATCGAGTTCGCTTTACAGGGTTGAGGTTGATTCTACAATAATATATATACTATGAGTTGTGATAGAGTCTGAGACATGTACACGGGTCACGATACGTATTAATTAATTCGAATATTATAAACTATATATGAATTATTGAGTTAGTAACTGTGGACTGCTAACTGTGTACTACCAAGATTGGACAATTAAAATGAATTATAAATATTGATTATAACATATGAAACCAAACAATTCTTCAAGTTTGCCACTTGATTTCATCTTAAACCTCATTTGTATCTTGACGAATATAATCTGCGTACAAACTTTTCATGATTCTTGAAAACACCTCAATCGAGAGAATGAACCAACCGCACTTCAGCTACGGAAGAAAAGATTGATGTATATAGTTATGCACCTGAAAACATTCGAAACCTGAGTAAACATTTAGCACATATCTGTGCTAGCTCCTTTGGCGTTGTTGTCACCGAAAATAACTAAGTAATCTCTTTCAAAATAGCAAATTTTGCCACAGCTCCAGCAAGTCAACTTTGAATTTTCATTCGGATAAGCCTTGTTATAACCTTGATATATAAGTTTACCTTTCGTCAATGTTACCGGAGAAACGTTCATATCTCACCACATTAACAGAAACTTACCAACAACTTCATTACTCATTGACTTAAGTCTCTCCGAAGAACCATTATAACTGTTCATTAAAACCTTACCATATACTCATCCACATCTTATAATAAAAACTGCCATACCAATTACCGAGAATTAGAAATCAATATCTTGAAATCTTGCGGCATACCTACATCAACGGTTATATGTGTATATATATAACCTTTACCTCTCAGAATCATGATCTTTCATTCTGAAATTCTGAAAAGTCCCCAGTCTATAAATCAGTACTTCAAATTCTGAAAAAGCTGAATCAGCAAAAACTGTACACGGCCTTAACATTTGGAGGTATAAAGATAAAGAATAAGTGTGTTGGCAAAGCTCAGAAAAGTTGGAACTGAAAAACGGATTGAGAAACCCATGAAGGAAACTGTGGACAAAATCACAAATACTAAACCTGCCATCAAAGTATCCAAATGATTCAGTATCGGCTAAAGTCATTAACGAATACCTTGCTCCGAAGTCATGTTAGAATCTTAAGGAAAAATCTTTCTTCATCAACCTACGAACTTAGAAATTCCAAAATATTATCATAAATATCTTCGATATTTCTGAGAATATTTTCATAAATATTCTCGTCCGATATTAATTATCTCTCCGCTCTACCTGTGTTATATCATAAAAGAAAACTGTTTTAGTTTCTAAATCTCTGAAAACTTATAGTTTGAATTATGAATGATTTTGAAGTAATGTTGGAAATTGATGCATGAGTTAGTATAATATAATGACACTTGATCAACGTGATTATATTACAGTAAGTCATGCTGAGTTTCTAATGGAACGTGATGATTCACAGATCATAATGTCATCATGTGCCATGTTACATAACTCTTTCATTCTGCTTAACTTCTGAACATATCAAGAAAGTATATTCTTGATAGTTCTATTCTCAGTGATTCTGGTAATTTGACAAATCAAATCGTTCTATTACGTTCTTTCTTGTTTAGAACATTAAGTTCATTCGAAACTCCATACTTATGAATTTTGGACCATTACTCGCTTTACTAGAGGTCGAGTAGAGAATAAAAAGGCAGAGAGCTCCAAAATATAAGAGAAATTATAAAGCCCAATAACAACACGGAGGTTACAAATCGTGGATATTAGTACGAATAACAATATAAAGACACGGTAGAATAAGAATAGTATCACCCCAAGGTAATAGCAGAAGTAAACAGATTTTTTTGATGGAAGATTGAAAAGAATGATGACAGAAATGATAATTAGAAAAATATCAAGGATTAGAACAAGATTAATCATTTTCACAATCTTTTGGATGTAAGAATTAAGAAAGAAGGTATAGAAATGGTGAAAATAATGGAACAGAAAAAGTTTAATTTATAATGAAAATATCAGACAGAGTAATCAAGGCAGATCACCGTATTTAATTATAGAGATCTTAATTTCCTTATTCGCCGAAGAATCAAATCTTTTAGATTTCGAAGATTTTCTTTAAAATCCCTGGAATTCCGGAATTCAACCTAGACAACGTCAAAAGTTAAGACGCACCTTATTTTTTTAAATCAACCGTGACTACGTCACCGGTTAAGTCAAATCTGCAATTACTCATTTCACTCTTTGGTAATAGCTTCACTTGTACGTTTCGAATAATCGAATTATTTTATCTATATCACTCAATGATGATAAAACTCTATTTATCAACTCATATTCGTCATGAAAATATTTTTATTGTTAGCCATGACCACCTCACTCAAATTTCGGGACGAAATTTCGTTAACGGGTAGGTACTGTGACAACCCGGGAATTTCTGACTAAATTTAAACTTAATCATTATATGATTTCGACACGATAAGCAAAGTCTGTAATGTTGAGTCTCGAAAATTTTGAAACTATATTCATGAAATCAATTACCCTTGACTGTGCTCGACGATTCACGAACAATTAATTGTAAATAGATATGCATATATTAAAATATATAAATATATATGTATATAATAAAATGAAATATTATATATTGTAATCGTTAGAATTAATTATGTAAAATAATAATAATATATAATAATTATTAATTAAAAAGTATCTATATATATAGTATATAGAATATATATATATATATATATATATATATATATATATATATATATATATATATATATATATATATATATATATATATATATTGTGATTTCAAAGTTATTTAGTAAACAACGGTAACGCTCAATTGTAGTTCGATTGATAATAAACGAGTTAAAAAGGAACTTATATGATTTTAAAATAAACGGTGATACGAAAATGAGTTCTATAAATTTTAGACTTATTAAAAATGTATTTAGGAACTATTTGTTAAGTTTTAACATTTTTGTATTTTACCCATAAATGAGAGGGACAGTTGATGTAGTTTTTATTTAATAAATTAATGATCAAATTTTATACCATAATGATCAAAATAAATAAATATAGTTAATTTAAAAATATGGGATTTTTCTGAATACTTTTATCCGCCACTGATTTCGCCCGATACACTGTCCGTGAAAACTGTCGGCAGAATAAATCAAAATATCCGATGGCTTACTATTTTGTGTGCACGTTATTGTAAACTATGAATCATTTATTTATTATTTTAAGTGTACCATTTTTGTTTCATGTCTTCCACTTGCACACAGATATTACTCCATTATCTATATCCTATCATCTATCTATATCCTATATCCTATATAGTACATACAAATGAACCATATATCCACCTTGTTTTCTCCTCTTCTACGAATCACCAAACTAACCATCGATCACCTTACAAACCTTCATCCACCATCCTCATCAATCATCATTATGAATCGCCACCATCCTCATCAACAAACCTCCTTCACCACTACGTATTTCCGTTTATTGATCGACAACCCAAACCGAGAATCATCCAGGTCAACTTCCTTACTATCTCTCTTAAACTTAATCATGAAATAAACCATCATCTCCCATCTCCAATAGAACACCTACACCACCCTATAATCACCATATTTATTATTTTCTGTTTCTATGAACCGTATTCACCACTACAACCTTTCTAAAAACTGGTAACAAAACCACCCTTGACCCTACAACTCTCTATCAATCCCTCTCTCTCATCCTCTCTCTCTTTTCCACTATCTGTTGCCGTTTTCTCTTCTTGATCGAAACAGCCCATCACTTCATTGCTGCTATCTATTCACATTCTCATCAAATACATCGACAATTGGATATACTACAACTCGAGTTACAGTGTACGTTACTCTTTCATCTGGCTGGTTCTTAGTTGCAGTCGAGTATTCTGATTAAACTACCCATCTATCTGTTTTATTTCGCATTATAATCTTATTTCAATTCCAAACGAAAACCACCTGCTACTATCCTTTTCTTTTACTGTTTCCTTCGTGAACAACCAAACACCATCCTAAATCAAATCCTTCAGCTGCTATATTATTTTTTTCTTTCTTTTCTTTTCTTCTTCTTCGAATGGCTACTGCAACAGATGCAGTTCTTGCTTCCTGCTTCGTTTCGAACAGCAGAAGGCTGTGTACATGCTTCTGTTTTTTTTTAAACGAGACCATAATATTACAATAATGATAATAAATACAAGATAATGATAAAAGTAAGTGTTGATGATTAATGGAGGTAACTAGTGATTTATATTTTCTTCCAGTCCATTGCATTACATGTGGGACAGCTTAAAAACCCTATGGCCGACCAGTATAAAGGTAGTGAGCTGGACTTGATACTACATTGGGTCGTTTTTCTTTTGTGGGGACCGAAACAAGAATATATTAGATTATAGAGCTGGATATTATAATATCCATTGATATAATAACTATTATTGTTTCTTGTTCAATCGACGAAGATGATTATACTCATAATTATGATCTGATGATGATGGAAGGGACGACTGAAACACTGCATCGATTCTGATTTACACGCTGGATCTATGTACGTTATGGTTTCCTATTAGTTCATTTAAATTATAAGTCCAACAAGAACATCCTTAAGCCCATCAAATTTTGCAACTATCTGGACTGTCTGAATTACAGCCTATTCGTTTTGTATTAATCCAGAAAACTTATTCGATTCACTAAAACACAATCATCTTTCCCTCGTTCATTTTTTTGTGATAGAACATAACAAATAATGATGCAACCATGATGATTATACATGTGGCATATGATGATGATAGTGATGTTAAGAAAGCTATTGGTGAGCGGGATGATTATGAGTAGAAAGATGATGATAATTACGATTTGATAATGAAGATGATTGCGTGTGAATTAAGATTATGATGATATGATTTCATGACAATAATTATGATAGATGAGAATGAACGAGATGATGATTAGGCTGCGTATTTTTCCTGCATCAATTGTCGTTTGAAACTTCCTGATACATCGGTTCCTATTATATTCGAAACCCAACACCATTAAAACCACCACCATAATCATTCCTTTTCCTATTATCTAGTTCCTGTATCTATATTATTTTTTGTGTCGACTGAAGAGTCACAACAGGAGACAGTTATACGATTTATTTTATGGGATTAGGTTACAGTTTTTGTGATTTGGGTTAAAGGATCACTTAGTGGATAAGCGAATTTGGGTTGCTTGTGAATTGGGTCATTTATGTTAAATGGACTTAATTGCAAAATGGGCTTCTGAAATCGGGTTAATTATTATTAAGTGATAATAATTTCAGTAATGAATGAATGGAAGAATGGTTTAGAGTGTGTGCAATTAAACGAGAGGTCTCGGGTTCAAGCCTGGTCTGTGACATAATTGCTACCTTTTTAAGGTAGTATTCCTATTATTATTATTATTATTATTATTATTATTATTATTATTATGATTATTATTATTATTATTATTATTATTAATTATTATTATTATTATTATTATTATTATTATTATTATTATTATTATTATTATTCTTATTATTAGTGACATTATTATTATTTTTATCATTATTAAATATTAGTTTTATCATAAAAATTACCATTATCATTACTATTATTACTACTTTTAAAATGATTATTAGTTAATAATATTATTATCGTTATAAAGATATTACAACTTTTCATTTATCAGAATTATATTACCAAATAAATATTAGATACCTAAAAGTATATCTAATACCTATAACCTAACTCTATTTTTATAATAAGTAAGATATATAAAATAAATATATTTAAGATACTAATGGAACACAAATTATTTAAAGTAACAGATATATCACTGATAATAAATAAAGTTGTTCGATTATCATTACATATGTTAATATACATAATTGAATATAGGTTCGTGAATCCGATGCCAACCCTACACTTGTTCAAATGTCGTTATATGTATTTTTATTACAAAATAAAGTATGGTGAGTTTCATTTGCCTTTTTACCCTTTATATTTTTGGGCTGAGAATACATGCGCAAATTTTTATAAATGTTTTACGAAAAAGACACATGTAATTGAAACAATATTATATGGGTGAATGATCGAAGCCGAATATGCCCTTTTGCTTGGTAGCCTAAGAATTAGTAAACCGATATACTAATTGACGCGAATCCTAAAGATAGATCTATTGGGCCTAACAAATTCCATCCATGGTTGCGGATGCTTTAGTACTTCGATGTTGTTTTATCATGTCCGATGGATGTCCCGGAATGATAGCGGATATTCTTATATGCATCTTGTTAATATCGGTTACCAGGTGTTCAATCCATATGAATGATTTTTGTCTCTATGCATGGGACGTATATTTATGAGAAATGAAAATGAAAATCTTGTGGTCTATTAAAATGATGGAAATGATTATTTATGTTAAACTAATGAACTCACCAACCTTTTGGTTGACACTTGAAAGCATGTTTATTCTCAGATATGAAAGAAATCTTCCGTTGTGCATTAGCTCATATTAGAGACATTACTTGGAGTCATTCATGACATATTTTAAAAGACGTTGTATTCGAGTCGTAGAGTTCATCAAGATTATTATTAAGTCAATTATAGATGGATATATTATAAAAGGGTATGCATGCCGTCAACTTTTGATGCAAATGAAAGTTTGTCTTTTAAAAACGAATGCAATGTTTGTAAAATGTATCATATAGAGGTCAAGTACCTCGAAATGAAATCAACCATTGTGAATCGTTTATAATGTATATGAACGGGTCCTTTCAGTTGGTATCAGAGCGGTGGTCTTAGCGAACCAGGTCTTGCATAAGTGTGTCTAACTGATAGTTGTTTAGATGCATTAGTGAGTCTGGACTTCGACCGTGTCTGCATGTCAAAAGTTTTGCTTATCATTTCTAGTCGAAAATCAGTTGCTTATCATCCTTAGAAAATTACCTGCTTATCATTCTTAGTCTAGACACGTTTTACTGCATTTACTGCATGAATAATGTATAGACAAAATTCATATCTTAGCGTATCTGATAATTCACATCTTAGCATAGCTGTTACTGTAGACTTTGCTTGACAGTTTCCGTAGATTCCTCCGTAACTTATGGGATTTTAGTATTATATATGCATATGTAAATTATGTATTGCAGGGTATTAATCTACATCCTATTCTATTTCTTATCGAAAACCCTTCATCTGATCGTACGAGATGAATCTCTCAACCAGTTCGAGTCCCTTAGATTCCGATAGCTATTCTGATAGTTATTCCGACAGCTATTCCGACATAGAGTTTCACTCGAGCTTCGAAAGCAGTGTCACCGGAATGAATCAACCAATCAGTCATCCCCAATTCATCTGATGGGTTCGTAGACAACTTAATCAATGGAAATGCGAAGAAGGCGATCCTTTCCACCAACCAAATTCACCTCTTGACGAAGAACCTGAAGCACTTACCGGCGAACCTATTCGTAATACCATTTTCTCTCTCATTTTCGGAGTATCTCGCCACGACTATATCACAAGCCAGATTCTAAACTTTATTCATCCGCTCGTTCTGAACGAAAATCATCCCGGAATAATAGAAAAAGTCAACGAGCTTCGCGCCCGAGTTGTAGCCTTGGGAAATATGGTGCAAAACGTACCAGCTTCAGCAACATCAACGGCAACACCAGAACCACCAACAACCCAAGTTTCAACATCACATGCCTCAACATCTCATTATGTACCTCGAGTATAATCATCGTTCTACATGACGTTCTATATCATTTATCTTAGTTCTACATGACGATTATATAATCTCTAATGTTTTAGAGATTATGTACTCTAGTTCTAGCCGTAAATCAGATGAGTTTAATATCATATTAACTCATTAAATCCATGATTACATCTGAAGAAAATATATATGCATATATGTTTTCATAAAGATTGTAATTAAAAATTCATGTGTACAAACTGTTAATGGTGAAAATATTTTAACGGGTAGGTAATACCCGAGGAATATTTAGATTTCACTTTAATAAGTTATACTGTACATTCTTCGAATCTGATTCAACAGTCATTTATTATCCTACTTACATCCACCGATATACGAATCCGTTCACCGCAGAATAACCATTTTCATTCAATTTCATATTTGGATTTTGACCTATCAGAATCCATCAAGTGGCATAATGAAGAAAACATTAGACAGAAATAAAAATTGTTAGAAACAAACAAATTAACTATGAGAAATTTTGTTAAAAATCCACGCTATCTGTTCCTAGCTAATTGTTCCTAGCTAACTGATTACATTTTATTTATCGCAATTTATTTATCGCAATTTATATTCTCGCGATTTTATTTATCGTCATTTAATTTCTGTTATTTATTTTACGCACTTTAAATATCGGGATACGTATACAAGGTTTTGATATATCATATCGACGCATCTATATATATTACTTGGAATAACCATAGACACTCTATATGCTGTAATGATCGAGTTCGCTATACAGGGTTGAGGTTGATTCTACAATAATATATATACTATGAGTTGTGATAGAGTCTGAGACATGTACACGGGTCACGATACGTATTAATTAATTCGAATATTATAAACTATATATGAATTATTGAGTTAGTAACTGTGGACTGCTAACTGTGTACTACCAAGATTGGATAATTAAAATGAATTAAAAATATTGATTATAACATATGAAACCAAACAATTCTTCAAGTTTGCCACTTGATTTCATCTTAAACCTCATTTGTATCTTGACGAATATAATCTGCGTACAAACTTTTCATGATTCTTGAAAACACCTCAATCGAGAGAATGAACCAACCGCACTTCAGCTATGAAAGAAAAGATTGATGTATATAGTTATGCACCTGAAAACATTCAGAACCTGAGTAAAGGTTTAGCACATATCTGTGCTAGCTCCTTTGGCGTTGTTGTCACCGAAAATAACTAAGTAATCTCTTTCAAAATAGCAAATTTTGTCACAGCTCCAGCAAGTCAACTTCGACTTTTTATTCGGATAAGCCTTGTTATAACCTTGATATATAAGTTTACCTTTCGTCAATGTTACCAGAGAAACGTTCATATCTCACCACATTAACAGAAACTTACCAACAACTTCATTACTCATTGACTTAAGTCTCTCCGAAGAACCATTATAACTGTTCATTAAAACCTTACCATATACTCATCCACATCTTATAAAGAAAACTGCCATACCAATTATCGGGAATTAGCAATCAGTATCTTGAAATCTTGCGGCATACCTACATCAACGGTTATATGTATATATATAACCTTTACCTCTCAGAATCATGATCTTCCATTCTTAAATTCTGAAAAGTCCCCAGTCTATAAATCAGTACTTCAAATTCTAAAAAATCTGAATATAGCAGCAAAAACTGTACACGACCTTAACATTTGGAGGTATAAAGATAAAGAATAAGTGTGTTGGCAAAGCTCAGAAAAGTTGAAACTGAAAAATGGATTAAGAAACCCATGAAGGAAACTGTGGACAAAATCACAAATACTAAACCTGCCATCAAAGTATCCAAATGATTCAGTATCGGCTGAAGTCATTAACGACTACCTTGCTCCGAAGTCATGTTAGAATCTTAAGGAAAAATCTTTCTTCATCAACCTACGAACTTAGAAATTCCAAAATATTATCATAAATATCTTCGATATTTCTAAGAATATTTTCATAAATATTCTCGTCCGATATTAATTATCTCTCCGCTCTACCTTTGTTATATCATAAAAGAAAACTGTTTTAGTTTCTAAATCTCTGAAAACTTATAGTTTGAATTATGAATGATTTTGAAGTAATGTTAGAAATTGATGCATGAGTTAGTATAATATAATGACACTTGATCAACGTGATTATATTACAGTAAGTCATGTTGAGTTTCTAATGGAACGTGATGATTCACAGATCATAACGTCATCATGTGCCATGTTACATAACTCTTTCATTCTGCTTAACTTCTGAACATATCAAGAAAGTATATTCTTGATAGTTCTATTCTCAGTGATTCTGGTAATTTGACAAATCAAATCGTGCTATTACGTTCTTTCTTGTTTAGAACATTAAGTTCATTCGAAACTCCATACTTATGAATTCTGGACCATTACTCGCTTTACTAGAGGTCGAGTAGAGAATAAAAAGGCAGAGAGCTCCAAAATATAAGAGAAATTATAAAGCCCAATAACAACACGGAGGTTACAAACCGTGGATATTAGTACGAATAACAATATAAAGACACGGTAGAATAAGAATAGTATCACCCCAAGGTAATAGTAGAAGTAAACAGATTTTTCTGATGGAAGATTGAAAAGAATGATGACAGAAATGATAATTAGAAAAATATTAAGGATTAGAACAAGATTAAGCATTTTCACAATCTTTTGGATGTAAGAATTAAGAAAGAAGGTATAGAAATGGTGAAAATAATGGAACAGAAAAAGTTTAATTTATAATGAAAATATCAGACAGAGTAATCAAGGCAGATCACCGTATTTAATTATAGAGATCTTAAATTCCTTATTCGCCGAAGAATCAAATCTTTTAGATTTCGAAGATTTTCTTTAAAATCCCTGGAATTCCGAAATTCAACCTAGACAACGTCAAAAGTTAAGATGCACCTTATTTTTCTAAATCAACCGTGACTACGTCACCGGTTAAGTCAAATCTGCAATTACTCATTTCACTCTTTGGTAATAGCTTCACTCGTACATTTCAAATAATCGAATTGTTTTATCTATATCACTCAATGATGATAAAACTCTATTTATCAACTCATATTCGTCATGAAAACATTTTTATTGTTAGCCATGACCACCTCACTCAAATTTCGGGACGAAATTTCTTTTACGGGTAGGTACTGTGACGACCCGGGAATTTCCGACTAAATTTAAACTTAATTATTATATGATTTCGACACGATAAGCAAAGTCTGTAATGTTGAGTCTCGAAAATTTTGAAACTATATTCATGAAATCAATTACCCTTGACTGTGCTCGACGATTCACGAACAATTAATTGTATATAGATATGCATATATTAAAATATATAAATATAAATATATATGTATATAATAAAATGAAATATTATATATTGTAATCGTTAGAATTAATTATGTAAAATAATAATAATATATAATAATTATTAATTAAAAAGTATCTATATATATAGTATATAGAATATATATATATATTTTTTGTGATTTCAAAGTTATTTAGTAAACAACGGTAACGCTCAATTGTAGTTCGATTGATAATAAACGAGTTAAAAAGGAACTTATATGATTTTAAAATAAACGGTGATACAAAAATGAGTTCTATAAATTTTAGACTTATTAAAAATGTATTTAGGAACAATTTGTTAAGTTTTAACATTTTTGTATTTTACCCATAAATGAGAGGGACAGTTGATGTAGTTTTTATTTAATAAATTAATGATCAAATTTTATACCATAATGATCAAAATAAATAAATATAGTTAATTTAAAAATATGGAATTTTTCTGAATACTTTTATCCGCCACTGATTTCGTCTGATACACTGTCCGTGAAAACTGTCGGAAGAATAAATGAAAATATCCGATGGCTTACTATTTTGTGTGCACGTTATTGTAAACTATGAATCATTTATTTATTATTTTAAGTGTACTGTTTTTATTTCATGTCTTCCACTTGCACACAGATATTACTCCATTATCTATATCCTATCATCTATCTATATCCTATATCCTATATAGTACATACAAATGAACCATATATCCACCTTGTTTTCTCCTCTTCTGCGAATCACCATACTAACCATCGATCACCTTACAAACCTTCATCCACCATCATCATCAATCATCACTATGAATTGCCACCATCCTCATCAACAAACCTCCTTCACCACTACGTATTTCCGTTTATTGATCGACAACCCAAATCGAGAATCATCCAGGTCAACTTCCTTACTCTCTCTCTTAAACTTAATCATGAAACAAACCACCATCTCCCATCTCCAATAGACCACCTACACCACCCTATAATCACCATATCTATTATTTTCTGTTTCTATGAACCGTATTCACCACTACAACCTTTCTAAAAACTGGTAATAAAACCACCCTTGACCCTACAACTCTCTATCAATCCCTCTCTCTCATCCTCTCTCTCTTTTCCACTATCTGTTGCTGTTTTCTCCTCTTGATCGAAACAGCCCATCACTTCATTGCTGCTATCTATTCACATTCTCATCAAATACATCGACAATTGGATATACTACAACTTGAGAATACAGTGTACGTTACTCTTTCATCTGGCCGGTTCTTAGTTGCAGTCTAGTATTCTGATTAAACTACCCATCTATCTGTTTTATTTTGCATTATAATCTTATTTCAATTCCAAACGAAAACCACCTGCTACTATCCTTTTCTTTTACTGTTTCCTTCGTGAACAACCAAACACCATCCTAAATCAAATCCTTCAGCTGCTATATTATTTTTTTCTTTCTTTTCTTTTCTTCTTCTTCGAATGGCTACTGCAACAGATGCAGTTCTTGCTTCCTGCCTCCTGCTTCGTTTCGAACAGCAGAAGGCTGTGTACCTGCTTCTGTTTTTTTTAAACGAGACCATAATATTACAATAATGATAATAAATAAAAGATAATGATAAAAGTAAGTGTTGATGATTAATGGAGGTAACTAGTGATTTATATTTTATTCCAGTCCATTGCATTACATGTGGGACTGCTTAAAAACCCTATGGCCGACCAGTATAAAGGTAGTGAGCTGGACTTGATACTATATTTGGTCGTTTTTCTTTTGTGGGGACCGAATCAAGAATAGATTAGATTATAGAGCTGGATATTATAATATCCATTGATATAATAACTATTATTGTTTCTTGTTCAATCGACGAAGATGATTATACTCATAATAATGATCTGATGATGATGCAAGGGACGACTGAAACACTGCATCGATTCTGATTTACACGCTGGATCTATGTACGTTATGGTTTCCTATTAGTTCATTTAAATTATAAGTCCAACAAGAACATCCTTAAGCCCATCAAATTTTGCAGCTATCTAGACTGTCTGAATTACAGCCTATTCGTTTTGTATTAATCCAGAAAACTTATTCGATTCACTAAAACACAATCATCTTTCCCTCGTTCATTTTTTTGTGATAGAACATAATAAACAATGATGCTACCATGATGATTATACATGTGGCATAAGATGATGATAGTGATGTTAAGAAAGTAATTGGTGAGCGGGATGATTATGAGTAGAAAGATGATGATAATTACGATTTGATAATGAAGATGATTGCGTGTGAATTAAGATTATGATGATATGATTTCATGACAATAACGATGATAGATGAGAATGAACGAGATGATGAATAGGCTGCGTATTTTTCCTGCATCAATTATCGTTTGAAACTTCCTGATACATCGGTTCCTATTATATTCGAAACCCAACACCATTAAAACCACCACCATAATCATTCCTTTTCCTGTTATCTCGTTCCTGTATCTGTATTATTTTTTGTGTCGACTGAAGACTCACAACAGGCAGTTATACGATTTATTTTATGGGATTAGGTTACAGTTTTTGTGATTTGGGTTAAAAGATCACTTAGTGGATAAGCGAATTTGGGTTGCTTGTGAATTGGGTCATTTATGTTAAATGGACTTAATTGCAAAATGGGCTTCTGAAATCGGGTTAATTATTATTAAGTGATAATAATTTCAGTAATGAATGAATGGAAGAATGGTTTGGAGTGTGTGCAATTAAACGAGAGGTCTCGGGTTCAAGCCTGGTCTGTGACATAATTGCTACCTTTTTAAGGTAGTATTCCTATTATTATTATTATTATTATTATTATTATTATTATTATTATTATTATTATTATTATTATTATTATTATTATTATTATTATTATTATTATTATTATTATTATTATTATTTTTATCATTATTAAATATTAGTTTTATCATAAAAATTACCATTATCATTACTATTATTGCTACTTTTAAAATGATTATTAGTTAATAATATTATTATTGTTATAAAGATATTACAACTTTTCATTTATCAGAATTATATTACCAAATAAATGTTAGATACCTAAAAGTATATCTAATACCTAACGTAACTCTATTTTTATAATAAGTAAGATATATAAAATAAATATATTTAAGATACTAATGGAACACAAATTATTTAAAGTAACAGATATATCACTGATAATAAATAAAGTTGTTCAATTATCATTACATATGTTAATATACATAATTGAATATAGGTTCGTGAATCCGAGACCAACCCTACACTTGTTCAAATGTCGTTATATGTATTTTTACTACAAAATACAGTATGGTGAGTTTCATTTGCCTTTTTACCCTTTATATTTTTGGGCTGAGAATACATGCGCAAATTTTTATAAATGTTTTACGAAATAGACATAAGTAATTGAAACTACATTATATGGGTGAATGATCGAAGCCAAATATGCTCCTTTTGCTTGGTAGCCTAAGAATTAGTAAACCGGTCTACTAATTGATGCGAATCCTAAAGATAGATCTATTGGGCCTAACAAACCCCATCCATGGTTGCGGATGCTTTAGTACTTCGATGTTGTTTTATCATGTCCGATGGATGTCCCGAAATGATAGGGGATATTCTTATATGCATCTTGTTAATGTCGGTTACCAGGTGTTCAATCTATATGAATGATTTTTGCCTCTATGCATGGGATGTATATTTATGAGAAATGAAAATGAAAATCTTGTGTTCTATTAAAATGATGGAAATGATTATTTATGTTAAACTAATGAACTCACCAACCTTTTGGTTGATACTTGAAAGCATGTTTATTCTCAGGTATGAAAGAAATCTTCCGCTGTGCATTAGCTCATATTAGAGACATTACTTGGTGTCATTCATGACATATTTTAAAAGACATTGCATTCGAGTCGTCGAGTTCATCAAGATTATTATTAAGTCAATTATAGATGGATATATTATGAAAGGGTATGCATGCCATCAACTTTCGATGTAAATGAATGTTTGTCTTTTAAAAACGAATGCAATGTTTGTAAAATATATCATATAGAAGTCAAGTACCTCGCAATGAAATCAACTATTGTGAATCGTTTATAATGTATATGAACAGGTCCTTTCAATTGGACCATCTCTCAGAGAAGCCCATATGTATTTTGTTTTCTCACCCTTGTAGTCTATGTATTGAGTGATACAGTGGAGCCACTGAGTGTACTTGCCATCAAATAACACTGGAGGTCGTGAATCTGATCCAATGATCAATGTATCTTGGGTAGACATCTTAAAATTGAGGTAGATTCGGTAAAGATTGGGTATTAAACACAATCTAGGATGAAGGTACACAAAACTCTAACAAAAGTGTCAGATTCGGTACTGTAACAGATTTGGTAAAAGGTTCGATACTGTAGCAGATTCGGTAATTAGTTCGGTACTGTAGCAGATTCAGTAAACCATATTCTATTTTAGAAACTGATCAGTAACACAAGTATCACACCCAGATTCGGTATAGATTCGGTAACCACAAGACTTGAAGCCTCAGGACACTTAAAACCAAAAAATTAAAAGTAACCGAGATTCTGGTTCAGTATTTGACTCGGTAGTCAAATTCTGTAAAATTTTGAATGCAAACACAATCCAATTCCTTTGAATTAGATTCGGTAACCTTGCTGTACAAGGAAACAATGTAACATCCTCAAGTGGGCCTAGATGTAAGATTACTAGAATGCCCTTAAGTTAGTGTAGTGTTATTATATGCTTTTATTTTTATTTAATGTTTGGTATTATTTAATGATGAGGTTAGGACCAGTTTGTGACAAGGGTCACAGAACAGGTTTGTTTATTTAATTTGAACTTCGTTTGGGTTATCAAATGATGTATGAAAGATATCAGATAACTGATAAATACCCGTGTGTCACACAGTATGGGATTTAATCCCAAATAATAGACTTGTGTCTATCCCTTTCTTGCATTTTCCAGAATTTTCCCAAACCACCCCGTTCTTCATCTTCTCCAACTACCAAAACCCTAATTCCCCATTGTTGATCTTGAGCTCGAATTGGTCTTGGAATCACGTTCTTTACACTCTACTGATTCTTTTAAGGTATGAATCATGAGCTTTCATGATCAATTTGGTGTTAAAATGGTGTTTTTAAGTGTATTTGTTCAAAAGCTTGAATTTGTGTCAAAACAAGTGATTTAAGTGTTGTTATGGTCAAATTGTTATGGGTTTATAGTCTATAACATGTAGTAATTGAGTTGTGGCAAGTTTTGGTGTCGAAAACGAGCTCTAGATCAAGATTTGGTGAATTTAGCTTGAAGTCCGTAGCCTTTGTTCAGTTTCTGATGAAGATGAACACAGTCGGCCGACTGTCGGTCGACAGTCGACCGACTGAGGGTTGAACCGGCCGATTAACGAAGACAACCGACCGACTGAGATTTACATTCGGCCGATTGATGTAATACCAAGTGAGTCGACCGACTGAGAAGGTCAGTCGACCGATTGTGTAGACAGTCGACCGACTGTCAGTGTCAGTCGACCGACTGAGTGTCCAGGGCAGAATATTTTACCAAAGTGTTGAATTTTAGCCGTTATGCTGCCCGTTTGTATTTTGATGATTTTGATGTAAATTTTGAAAGTGCATTAAGTGTTAAGGAGAAAAATTTTAGCGGACAGTTTTTCTGACAAAATTTTTTATATTGTGTTATTTGGTGTTAACGGACAGAAACTAACTTGTGTATATGTTTTCTCAGGAGAAAAGGAGAAAGAGAAGGTTCAGTGATTAGATAGCTGAATACCTTCTCGTTTGCTGGTATTTGGTGAGTGGGACTAACTGGAGTATATAGTATATAGTAGCATGTTATATTATGACTGCCATGCTTGTTAGATATACTTATTGTTGTGGATAGTTGGTACATTGTGATGACTGCATGTTGGTTGATGCTTGTCTGCTGGAGCCCAGTGCGTTCCTATTGTGTGGTGGCCTCGGTAGGAGAGATCAACCTGCGGGTTGGGTTCCTCATGTGGTGGCCTAGACAGCCGTGGTGTATATATATGTGAATGACGCGTCCGTCGCGTGTGGATTATGTATATACATACGGTGGTGGAGGAACTTCTGGTAAGCCCCAGTCCGATCAGCTGGTGGTTAATGGTTTGGCCGAGCCGCCAGAGTCTCTGTAGACGACACTTGGGTGATGTTTGTGTGTTAGACTAAGTGACATGATTAGTATAACACTTATGTATACTATGGCCTGTAGTTAGTCGTACTCACTTAGCTTCGTGCTAATTCCCCTCCATCTCCTCCCTGCAGGTTGTTAGCTTTTGTAGATAGTGCTTTTGGGAGAAGACGGGCATGATGATGTTATGTTTGACAGGGTTAACTCTGATGTGGTCTTTTAGAATATGAACCGTGTACCTTTGAAAACAGAATGTATTTACGTCTCTTCCTATTAATATGTAAATTGTTTTAATGACACGTGACATCGGTTGGTACAAATGTTGATATCGTAATTAATTAATATTATGCTTCCGCCACGTATAAAAAAAAAATAGCGGTGTCACAAGTTGGTATCAAAGCTGAGTTTGGCAGCATGTGCATTGTGATCTACATGTCATGTTCCCAAACTTAGAAGAGTCATGTCAAACATAACATGCTGGGGATGGGTTAAGTGAGTATTAGGACAGGTTATGTGTTAGTTGTTAGTACTAACAGAGTTTATACTAAGCTTTGTTGTGAGTGTTGTGGTAGTGCTGTAATGGCAGATAACGAAGCTAACGCTACTGGCCCCACTGTCCCTGGAACTGGTACTTTTAGAGCCCCTGACGAAGATGGACATGTGTCTTCAGAAGAAAAAACTTCTCAAGAAGTAATAGAACTTCAAAGTCGGTTACTAGAAGCTCAGGAGAAAATTAAGGAATTAGAACAAGAACGGGCACAATGGAACCCAAATACCACTGCGTTGAACACAACCTTTCCTCCTAATTTTTATAATCAAGCCGGTGGCAGTTCTCAGTCACAATTTCCACAAAATACCTATCAAAACTATCAAATACCATTTCCGTTTAACCAAACTTTTCCTAATCAAATGATGTACCCATTTCAAGTCCCTGAGACAAGAAGGAAGTGTACCTATAAACAGTTTATGGACTGCAAACCTCCTGAGTACAGTGGTCACACAAACCCTACAATGACCCTTAATTGGCTAAGAGAAGTAGAGAGAGCGTTGGAAGCATGTTTTTGTGAGCCTGAATCTATGGTATTGTTTGCTAGTAGGCTTCTCAAGGGTGAAGCAATGGAATGGTGGGACTCTATCACTGCATATTTACCCAAAGAAATCAGTCAGATAACTTGGGAACAGTTCGCTGCTAAGGTTCGGGAGCAGTATTGTTCTGAGTATGAGATGGAAAGATTGAAAACTGAGTTTCTGAGTATGAAAATGACCGAAAACATGACGATTGATGAGGTTTTCAGAGATTTTACATCGAAGTTAAGGTTTGTTCAACAGTGGGTACCAACTGAGAAAGATAAGATTCAGCATTTTATGTGGGTGATTAGGCCAGAATATAGGACAGTTGCAAGATTTGCAACCTCATTGGCACAGGCTCATGAGATGGCTAAAGTTACAGAAGGTGATATAATGGCAGCGAAAAGAGAAAGTTCAAAAGGTGGACCTTTTGGGGGTAAATCAGAAGGTCAATCAGGTGGACAGTCGACTCAGCAGTCGAGTAAGCAATCTGGTTTTCGTGGTAAGAAGTCAGGTGGGATTAAATAGAGAAGTAAGTCAGGTATGAGTGGATCTGGTTCTAGTTAGTCTGGTTGGTATAATGTTTGTAAGTCGACTCATGCCGGTCCATGTTCTCCAATGACCCGAAGATGCTTGAGATGTGGAGTACTAGGTCATGAAACAACAACTTGTTCCTTTAAGTCCGATGTGTGTTGGACTTGTCATCAGGTAGGTCATAGATCAGCGAATTGTCCATCCGCGTCGAGAGCCGGTTCTGGGGCAGGGTCAGGGGCGAGGTCAGCAACTTCTGGGGGATCTTCTGCTTCTACCGCCGGGCAGAAGAGAAAGAATCCTTCAACAGCAGAGGCAAGGGCGTTTCAGATGACGGTAGACACTGCAACCACTACCGATGACGTCATTACTGGTATGTTCTTGGTTAATTCCTTGCCAGCTCGTGTGTTATTTGATTCAGGAGCGAATCGATCTTTTATGTCCTTAGGCTTCTGTGATAAGTTGAAGTTGCCTGTTAGAATGTTAGATGCGCCTTTGGGAATAGAAGTAGCTGATGGTAAAATGGTTCCATGCACATCATCTGTGTCTGGAATTACCATCGAAATTGATGGCCATTCCTTTCCTTTAACCTGTTTGTTGATGCCTATACCTAGCTTTGATGTAGTCATAGGCATGAATTGGTTAAGAGCTAATAGGGCTAATATTAAGTGTGATAAGAAGATGATTTCTTTCCGTTTGGCCGACGGATCCCGAGTGATAGCTAGGGGAGAGCGCAGTGGATTTAACTTCCCTATGGTATCCCTAATGAAAGCTCAGAAGTCAATAACGAAAGGGTGTGATTCATTCTTAGCCTACGTGATTGATGTTAAGAAAGAGAAGAAGCAGGTGACCGATATTCCCGTTGTGTCAGAATTTCCAGAAGTATTTCCAGATGATTTACCAGGGTTACCTCCAGTACGTGAAGTAAAGTATAAAATCGATTTGGTTCCAGGTGCTACACCAGTTGCAAAAGCTCCTTACAGATTAGCTCCATCAGAAATCCGAGAAATGATGTCTCAGATTCAGGAATTGTTAGATAAGGGGTTTATCCGACCAAGTTCTTCACCGTGGGGTGCTCCTGTGTTGTTTGTGAAAAAGAAAGATGGGTCGCTTCGTATGTGTATAGATTATCGTGATTTAAACAAGAGAACAATCAAGAATAAGTATCCGTTACCAAGAATAGATGACTTATTTGATCAGTTACAGGGTGCTTCCTACTTTTCAAAGATTGATTTACGTTCAGGGTATCACCAGGTACGTGTTGCAGAGAGTGATATACCGAAAACAGCGTTTAGAACTAGATATGGTCATTATGAATTTTTAGTTATGCCATTCGGGTTAACAAACGCGCCAGCAGTGTTTATGGATTTAATGAACAGGGTGTGTCGTCAGTATCTTGACAAGTTTGTGATTATCTTCATAGATGATATCTTGATATATTTGAAAACCGAGAAAGATCATGCTACGCATCTGAGGTTGATGTTAGAACTTTTGAAACAGGAACAATTGTACGCTAAGTTCTCCAAATGTGAATTTTGGTTGCGGGAAGTACATTTTTTGGGTCATGTGATTTGTGAACAGGGTATTAAAGTAGATCAGTCTAAGATAGAGGCCGTAATGAATTGGAACTCACCGAAAACGCCGACAGAAATTAAGAGTTTTCTGGGTTTAGCAGGTTATTATCGCCGATTTATCAAAGGCTTCTCTAAAATAGCAGGTCCATTGAATAAGTTAACTAGAAAAGATGTAGCCTTTCGATGGACTGATGAACAAGAAAAGGCTTTTCAGACTCTCAAACAGTTGTTATGTCAAGCGCCGGTTTTAGCTTTACCAGAGGGAACAGAAGATTTTGTGGTCTACTGCGATGCGTCATGTGCAGGTCTGGGTTGTGTTTTGATGCAGAGAAATAAAGTTATAGCGTATGCTTCACGACAGTTGAAGAATCATGAACGAAACTACCTTACTCACGATTTAGAGTTAACTGCAGTTGTGTTTGCTTTGAAGCTTTGGAGACATTATTTGTATGGTATACATTGTGAAATCTATACAGATCATAAGAGTCTTCAATATATCTTTTCGCAGAAAGAATTAAATATGCGTCAACGTCGATGTTTGGAATTGATTAAAGACTATGACTGTGAGATTAAATACCATCCGGGTAAAGCAAATGTGGTCGCAGATGCTCTGAGTCGCAAGAAAACAGTCGAAAATGTTAGATTTATGAGAATTGAGATAGTTTCAGACTTGATTGATCGATTGAAAACCGTAGAGTTAGTAGCTTTGAATGACGAAAATCTAAAGACTGAACAAGTGACTAAAAGAAAATTTGACCTATGCAATGACTCTAGAGGATTAAAGACCTATAAAGACCGAATTTGGGTGCCTATGCTTGGAGATTTGAGAGATTTAATCCTTACTGAAGCGCATAAATCGAGATTATCAGTGCATCCAGGTAGTACAAAGATGTATAGAGACTTGAAAACATTGTATTGGTGGCCGACAATGAAGACAGATGTTGCAAATTTTGTCGAAAAATGTCATATTTGTGCGCAAGTTAAGGCAGAACATCAGAAACCGTATGGATCTCTAAGACAGTTAGAAATTCCCCAGTGAAAATGGGATCATATAACGATGGATTTTGTAACCAAGTTACCCCGAACCCAGAAAGGACACGACATGATCTGGGTGATTGTGGATCGTTTAACAAAGAGTGCTCACTTTTTAGCTACTCGTGAAACAGTCTCGTTGAGTGATTTGGCAGAATTGTACTTGAAAGAGATCGTTAGTCGACATGGTGTACCATTGTCTATAGTTTCCGACAGAGATACTAGGTTTGTATCGAACTTCTGGAACAGTTTACAACAAAATTTGGGTACACGTGTAAATCTGAGTACAGCATATCATCCACAGACAGACGGTCAGAGTGAACGGACAATTCAGACATTGGAAGATATGTTAAGAGCATGTGTCTTAGAATATGGTGGTTCTTAGGATTCACATCTTCCATTGATAGAGTTTGCTTACAACAATTCATATCATTCGAGTATCGGAATGCCACCGTATGAAATGTTATATGGTCGAAAATGCAGAACTCCTACGTGTTGGTTAGAAGCAGGCGAGAAACAATTTGCAGGTCCCGAGATTGTTCAGATAACTGCAGAAAAAGTTGAAATTGCACGTGAGAAATTAAAGGCAGCTAGAGATTGACAAAAGGTATATGCTGATCCCCGCAGACGTCCGGTGACATTTAATGTAGGTGATCGGGTTTATCTGAAAGTTTCACCGTGGAAGGGAGTGATCAGATTTGGTAAACATGGTAAACTAGCTCCGAGGTTTATTGGGCCATTTCCAATCAAAGAAATTTTGAATGATCAGACTGTTGTTTTAGATCTTCCATCAGAGTTAGCAGGAATTCACAACACATTCAATGTGTGCTATCTGAGAAAGTGCAAAGTAGACGATGAAAGTCAGATTCTTCCATTGAAAGACTTGAAAGTTGATTTGACTAAGAAATTAGTGGAAGAGCCGATTAAGATAGTAGATAAGAAAGTCACCAAGTTAAGAAGGAAGCTGATTCCAATGGTGTTAGTAGAGTGGCGACATAGTTTAGGTTCCAACCTGACGTGGGAAACCGAGGAGTTAATGAGGGCGCGCTATCCCCATTTGTTTGACCTTGACCAGATTCCGAGGACGGAATCTTCTTAAGGGGGAAGATTTGTAACATCCTCAAGTGGGCCTAGATGTAAGATTACTAGAATGCCCTTAAGTTAGTGTAGTGTTATTATATGCTTTTATTTTTATTTAATGTTTGATATTATTTAATGATGAGGTTAGGACCAGTTTGTGACAAGGGTCACAGAACAGGTTTGTTTATTTAATTTGGACTTCGTTTGGGTTATCAAATGATGTACGAAAGATATCAGATAACTGATAAATACCTGTGTGTCACACAGTATGGGATTTAATCCCAAATAATAGACTTGTGTCTATCCCTTTCTTGCATTTTCCAGAATTTTCCCAAACCACCCCGTTCTTCATCTTCTCCAACTACCAAAAGCCTAATTCCCCATTGTTGATCTTGAGCTCGAATTGGTCTTGGAATCACGTTCTTTACACTCTACTGATTCTTTTAAGGTATGAATCATGAGCTTTCATGATCAATTTGGTGTTAAAATGGTGTTTTTAAGTGTATTTGTTCAAAAGCTTGAATTTGTGTCAAAACAAGTGATTTAAGTGTTGTTATGGTCAAATTGTTGTGGGTTTATAGTCTATAACATGTAGTAATTGAGTTGTGGCAAGTTTTGGTGTCGAAAACGAGCTCTAGATCAAGATTTGGTGAATTTAGCTTGAAGTCCGTAGCCTTTGTTCAGTTTCTGATGAAGATGAACACAGTCGGCCGACTGTCGGTCGACAGTCGACCGACTGAGGGTTGAACCGGCCGATTAACGAAGACAACCGACCGACTGAGATTTACATTCGGCCGATTGATGTAATACCAAGTGAGTCGACCGACTGAGAAGGTCAGTCGACCGATTGTGTAGACAGTCGACCGACTGTCAGTGTCAGTCGACCGACTGAGTGTCCAGGGCAGAATATTTTACCAAAGTGTTGAATTTTAGCCGTTATGCTGCCCGTTTGTATTTTGATGATTTTGATGTAAATTTTGAAAGTGCACTAAGTGTTAAGGAGAAAAATTTTAGCGGACAGTTTTTCTGACAAAAATTTTTATATTGTGTTATTTGCTGTTAACGGACAGAAACTAACTTGTGTATATGTTTTCTCAGGAGAAAAGGAGAAAGAGAAGGTTCAGTGATTAGATAGCTGAATACCTTCTCGTTTGCTGGTATTTGGTGAGTGGGACTAACTGGAGTATATAGTATATAGTAGCATGTTATATTATGACTGCCATGCTTGTTAGATATACTTATTGTTGTAGATAGTTGGTACATTGTGATGACTGCATGTTGCTTGATGCTTGTCTGCTGGAGCCTAGTGCGTCCCTATTGTGTGGTGGCCTCGGTAGGAGAGATCAACCTGCGGGTTGGGTTCCTCATGTGGTGGCCTAGACAGCCGTGGTGTATATATATGTGAATGACGCGTCCGTCGCGTGTGGATTATGTATATACATACGGTGGTGGAGGAACTTCTGGTAAGCCCCAGTCCGATCAGCTGGTGGTTAATGGTTTGGCCGAGCCGCCAGAGTCTCTGTAGACGGCACTTGGGTGATGTTTGTGTGTTAGACTAAGTGACATGATTAGTATAACACTTATGTATACTATGGCCTGTAGTTAGTCGTACTCACTTAGCTTCATGCTAATTCCCCTCCATCTCCTCCCTGCAGGTTGTTAGCTTTTGTAGATAGTGCTTTTGGGAGAAGACGGGCATGATGATGTTATGTTTGACAGGGTTAACTCTGATGTGGTCTTTTAGAATATGAACCGTGTACCTTTGAAAACAGAATGTATTTATGTCTCTTCCTATTAATATGTAAATTGTTTTAATGACACGTGACATCGGTTGTTACAAATGTTGATATCGTAATTAATTAATATTATGCTTCCGCCACGTATAAAAAAAAAAAATAGCGGTGTCACAAACAAGTTAGTAACACACAGAATATCAATGATACCGAATGTAAAGGATACCGAATGTCAACTGTAACAGTTGACAAACCGTATCTAAGTATATAACTTAGAAAATCAATCGAATCCTATCTCAAACTACACCAATTAGGTGCGTATGATTAAACCGAAAGTGATAGAATCACTAACACATCACAATCTGCAACACTTAATATGAATTTCCAACTATGAAGCAGATTCGGTATGGCAGTTAAGATACCGAATGTTGATCGAATCTTCAAAACTTGAAGAATTAAAGAAACTGAACTGTCAAAACTGTGATTTAACACCTCATGATCACAACTGAATCCACAAACCTTCACTAAAATAAAGAATCAAGCTGGAATGATGATCGTGATATGTCAATACCGAGAGTTTTAGCCACGAACTCTAAAAATCAACTTGATTCTCCATAATTATTGTTAAAAAGCTGTAATGATGATCGAAACTCTTTCTAATCAACCTAATAAACCTTCTATGAACTTATCACAAGAATCTGAACGTTAGATTATCAAATTCGATGTTACCGAATCTGATTCAATCTAACCGAATGTGATTAGATTATGTAATCTTTCATCTCTGGATCGATATAGTGATGTAATATCACTCTTTGGGAGCTCTGATACCAAATGATAGGTCAGATCTTAGTGAGATTAGAAGATGTGACGAGTTAGAATGAGATTCGGTAAGTGAGGAACATATTCGGTATTAGAGAGAATCGGTAAATTTACATTCCAAAGCTTCTTAAATTAGTTTACAATGCAATGGCTATCTAATTAGGACTATTTAGGTTCCTTATATAGCCCTCTTCTAAGGAACCTTCATTTAAGCATATTTCACATTAACACTATACATACTTCGGGGTCCCAACACAACAAGGTCCGAATAACCAAACAACTTAAAACAACACTTCCAATCAACAAAGACCTGGCTTGTATAAACCACCACAACAAACTGAAGAGAAAAAGTCAAATCTGGAAGAAATGGTATTAAAGCTAGTTGAATCTCAAACACAATTTATTGCATCTCAAACCTAAATGAATGAGAGGTTTGATCAGTCATAGAACTCAACAATCTTCCATTTGAATCTAGAAAAACAAGTAGGTACTCTGGCTAGCATGATGAGTGAAATGGAACAAGGAAAGCTACCGAGTAATACTGAAGTAAATCCTAGGAAAGAGAATGTTAACATAGTTTCAATGAATTCTGAAAAACCAGCATCCGAAGATGGGAATGTTTTTAGATGTGAGTAATGATGAAGAAGTTACACCACCACCACCACCACCCAAGTATGTTAAGCCAGTGGTTGCACCATACAAACCTCCCATCCTGTTTCCAATAAAAGGAGTTGAGTATGAGCAAGTATTAGGTAATAAAGTTTGTGATACCTTTGGAAAGAAGAAGAAGAATAAGAAAGTGCAAGAAACAAAAATCGTAAAAATAAACCCGGTGAAGACAGTTCCACCAAAACTTCCACCCAAGTTGCGTGATCCGGGTGAATTTATTGTTCCTTGTCTACTTAGTGATTGTGTCATGTATGATGCACTGGCAGATTTAGGTGCAAGTGTGAGTGTTATTCCTCTTTCATTATATAAGAGATTAGGTGTAGGTGAGTTAAGTCCAATGGAAATGATTGTTCAACTCTTTGACCAAACCATTAGGCACCCAGTTGGAATTGCTGACAACCTACCCGTTCAAGTGGGTAATTTAACCTTTTTAGTCGAATTTATTGACATTGACATAGAAGAGGACTCAAACGTTCCTCTAATTTTAGGTTGTAACACCCCGCCAAAATCGCCATTGACGCGGATGTTAACTCTGGTTCCAGTGCTTGGTTTGACCTCTAAGCAACAGCAAAGTTCTAGCGGAAGCAATAAGTACCTGAGAATAAACATGCTAAAGCGTCAACACAAAGGTTGGTGAGTTCATAGGTTTTTGTACAATGTATAAAATTTAGAAAAGTTTCATAGTTTCAAACAATTTGAAATAGTTTAAAACAGTAATACAAATATTAAGTTCCATAAATGGTTTGATAGTAAAACAGATCACAAGATCTCAACTTCATAAACAGTTTAGAAGTAATATGATTTCAAGTACGAAAATAAGTTCGTAGTTCATAACATATCAAGTTTGTAAATAGTTCCACAGTTTATAAGATTCCACTTATCACAATTTCCATACAGTTTCAAAGTGTATATGTTTCCTGAGCACTCGGTAATAAGCTTAACACCACATGTAATGTCCTACATGATTTTTCCTTTACCCTATATTGGACTATACACTGCCAAATGTATTTTGTGTCGAAGTAACTAGCAACACAGTTAAAGGTAGGATGAGGTTGTCAAACCTAACAGATCTGCTATAGTGATTCGCACTTACAAGTCAATGTAATTAATGCTACCGAGTTAAGGGCTTTTTAGCATAAAACTCACATATAACAAATTTCGAAATGCATAAAGTGTTATTTAATAATAAGAATATGTTATAAAAAAAACTTTATAAATAAAGCGTAGTAAAATATTAAGCATGTATTCTCACCCCAAAACAATTATAAAATGAGAAAAAGGGGCTACGAACTCACAATTGGTGCAACACGGTGCGAAACTCGGAAAGTGCGGTTTAGATAGTTTACGGTGATCCGGACTTGAGACCTAATGAATATTATGAGGTCAGAGGTCATATTATCTAATATAGTATTTATATTAGGTCTAAGATCAGCTCTCAAGTGATCTTTACATGTTCAATTCGGTTCTCGGTTTTAAAAGTTACTAGTTCATAGTTTTAAGTGTAGACTGTTTTTGAATAGTTTTGTCACAACATAAGTGTAGGTGTTTCTATTAATCTAGACATCTATTTAAAGTGAGATTACCATCTATGTAAAGATTTTTGAGTCTAGTTTCTAACCATGTAAGGTTAGCCTCTAAACTCAAAATAGAAGTTGGTCAAAAGTTCATTTCTTTACAAGTGTGCAAAACAGTTCAGTTTTACACTATAAGATCTTAGGCAAATTTAAAAATAAAAAAACTTATTTATTTGACTCAAGATTTTTACAGAAGTCTTAGGACATATAAACGTGCTTATTCTCAAAAGTAATAGTCTCCATGTCTTCATTAACCTTGTCTTTAGAGATAAGGTTTTAGACCAATTTCCGACTTCAACTAAATCTTGTGTCAACTAGATGGGACTATATCTCAATGATTTCTTAATAGATTTTGGTGATTTTGCTATCCATGGTTTCCTTATTAAGTCTAGTGTTTAAATTAGAAGCCTTTGGTTCAAGATCTATCTTATATTTTAATTTATACATGAATCTTTGACACTTGGTCAGATTGCTTTGAATCTGAACTTGTCTCACCAAATAAAATTTAAAAATGACTTTTTCTTTGAGATAAATCATGAAATATTTACTAGAAGTCTCAAACACATATATGAACATCATATAAGTTTATGAGTTCCAGAGATCAACCATAGGTTGGTGTTTAGGTCATAGACTTCAAGTATAAATTTGGACAGCTCAAAGACAAAATAGTTTTACATAGTTTGACCACTTTAGTTCTTGGTTTAGCTTCATTTTAAGACATAAGACATGTAGAGAGATTAAGTTTACTGATATAACATCAAGATTATGTTAGCTATATATTCATCATTGAGTGATTAAACACTCTAGATCAAGCTTTTACACCATGAATGTTCTTGAAGATGACTAGAAATGATGAATAGAATTAGGTAGTTTGTTATACTTTGAAGAGATTTGATCTCATGGCTTCAAGAAGTTGATTAATATATGGATTTGGATCTCGAAATGAAGATGTATGTGTGTGAAAATGTGATTAAGGAATGAAGTGAAGAACAAATGTGGGTATATATAGAGAGAGTGATGTGAGACGTGTCAAAGGGAGGAGAAAGGAGATGATGACTCATCTAGCTTTCATTAATTGTTTGTGTATAATCTAATGATGATGTTTAGGAAATATCTAGATATTCTTATGGTTGCTTGGAGAGGAAGGTGCATGAAATGGTGATGGTGATGAGGTGGTGGTGGAGGTGGCACATGGAGGAGGAAGGAGGAAGATGACTCACTTGATATCCATTAATGTTTCATGCGTAAGTTAATCATGGTGTTTTGCATAGAAGTAAATATCTTAGATATTTATAAGGAAAGGTGGTAGTGTGCATGGCTTCTAAGAGAAGTTTGCATGGATTAAGTCTTGTATGAAGATATTTTAAGATGATGATGGTGATGGTGGACGATTTAGATGATGATGGTGAAAGAGTTCTAGTCAATTTTTGATTCACAAATGTACATGTTCTTATGTAGTTTACCTATGAATAATCTAAGGTGTTTTATTTGTATGTTTAAAGGTTAGGAAGTAAGCTAAGTTTGTGTTCAAATCAAGATAGGCTAAGGTTGGTTAAGTGAAAGAAATGGCTAAATATAAAGTAATCAAGACTAGTTGTGAAAAATGATTAAGTGTAGAGAAAGTCTTAACTTATGATTTAATATCCAAGTGAATTATTTACAAGTCTTTAATCTAAATACTTGGTTAATAAGCTTACTCATTAAGTTATTATATATAAAGGTATAATTTACAAGTCTAGGGTTTATGATAATAGGTTAGGGTTTATGGTGATAAGCTAAGTTTTTTAGGACAAGGTGCAAATGTGCAAGACAACTTTTGTTTGAACAAAACTTAATTGTAATCTTAGAGTCTTACTAATCCTAAAAATAAACCAAGATCTAATTCATCAAAACCACTAGTCAAGTTGAAAATTTTAGGTCATGAAAGTTATATTAAACAACTTAGTCGAAAAAGTTCGGGTTGTGACATAGGTCAACCATTCTTAGCGTCCACCGGGGCATTAATTGATGTAAAAGAGGGTAGAATGACACTTAGTGATGGTGAAAAATCGATCACCTTTGTGATTCAAAAGTCTAAATCTCCACCAACCAAAACCGTTGAACCAATAAAAATGATCGGTGAGAACCATATTATTTTACCAACTCCAACGGTAGTGCTTAGCAATAATAAAATGCCTAAGTGTGGGGAAGATGGAGTAACACCTAATGATGACCTGATAACAAATAACCCCGTTGTTGATACAAAATTAAATGACTCCGTTATTAACAGTTCAATGAAGAAACTTTATAAATGGATTCACGATACTAGAATTAAGGGGAACTTTAAGTTATGTAACCGGTTAGTATCCAATCTGTCGACTAAAGAAAAGGCGAAACTAGTTGAATTTGTGAATGTTACAGAGGAAGCCAACCAATGGCTAAAAGCAAAAGTCACAGATATGCAAGTTGATTATGGTCCAAGAGAAATTGACGATGAAATTAATCACAATTTCGACACCACGGCTACCTAAGTATGGGGAGATTCAAATGTTCCAAGAAATAATGTTGTCTAGAGTTAGATGTTCTGTTCTCATGTAGTTTTCGAGGGAATCCGATTAGTCTTTTCCACTAGCAGACACTAAAGAACTAGTCTTCTCCTTCCATTCTGAATTTTTTTTATTTTTAGGTTTTACAAGATGAAGCATTCAATTGATATCAACCATGGTCTATTACTGCACGCTATGATTGCTAAACGTAATAATAACACCTTTTCGAGTGAACTGGTGTCAGAGATAAGAGGCAAATATGACCAAGTGAGAAAAGAACTCAGAAAAGACCAAAAAGATTTTAATTTTATTTACTTAGTTTTCTAAATTAATATATAATTATATTATTTTTTAAGTTTAAATTTTATATGCTTTTTAAATTTAAGTTTTGTGTGAATTTAAAAACAAAATTTACTTTATTTCATTAAGTTTGAAAAAAATGATTTCTAAAATTCATCGTGAGTTAAACACTAGGTCGTAGAACCGAAATTGCTTTACCCAAGGACAGGGCGAAAATTTTTGTTATCATTATTTTAATATTATTGATCTAAAGTATGCCAAAAATATTATACGAATGTGGGGTAATATACCCAACTTCAAAAATATGTATATATGTTTGTAATTTATGTTATGTACAAAACAGGGGAATACATCGCACTTTCAAAGGCTGACATTAAGTTCAGCAAAGGCTACTAATTTTGACGACAAGCCGCAAAACAAATGTGAAATAACAACTGCATGGATGAACAAATGATGTGCACCATTTATCATTCGAACAAACAACATGTTTGAAAAACTTGGTATTTTTAATCATCTTTTTACGCTAATCACCCTCATGAATTTAAATTTTTATTGATTTCTTGCAAATGAGGGCATTGCAAGATCTTAAGTGTGGGAAGGGATTAAATTCTTTCGGTTTAAACATTTGATTTATACACTTGGTTTAATTGCCAAATTTTGTAAAAATTTGAAAAATTTTCAACTAAATGAATTCAAAATCATGTTTATACATATTTATGAACGATAAAACTAGATGTTAATACCGAAATTATTGTTACCTTGGAAAGGACATAAATTGAGAAACAACCCAAAACGCTTGAATTCATTTAATATGGAATAAAGGAGAATAAAAAGGCAAAGAAAGAAATAAATAAAAGCTAAGTGTGGGAAGAATTTATCAAGTTATTTAAAACATATATCACATATTTTTGTACAGATTATTGCAGGTGCTTTTGTTTTGGACTAAACTAATCAGTTTTATCCGGTTTATTGTAATACATTTGAAAGAAAAGATGGATCTATACGATGAATCAATTCCATCATTTAAAAGGAAGTAAAGTCTTCCGAAAAAGAAATGTGCTTCTTGATTTAGGTCAGGAAGTTGTCATCCAGACCGGCTGTAGAGTCTACGAAAAATATTGAAAAGTTTTCTCGAAAATCAGCTGGAAATCCACGGACCTCAGCATCAAACAGGGTCGCCATGTGGCCAGACTTATCCTAACCATGAGAGGATCTGTCTCGTAAAATGGAGAGGGCGTCGTGCAAATTAGCTTGATAAGATAATGAATCAGACCCTCAGAAAGGATAATCTCCTTAAAGATTAAAAATCTACATTTAAGCCTGATATTGCTCAATCCTTGAGATTGACCTTAAAGATTGAGAATTACAAACTCATGGAATTCAATGATATCTAAACTCGAGCTTGAACGAGAAAATATTTTGATCAAAATTAAAACCGATTTGTTTTCAGAAAACCTATTTTCAATGATTTCATTACCACTGAACGTAAAATCCTAAGAATTCACCGGAATTCATTAGGTCACCTGAACCAAATCGGGTGTCAACCGTAAGAATGGTGGTTGAATAGCATGGTCGAAGACAGGACCTTGTGCCAGACTAAAAAATTATAGGGTGATCTTTACTATTTCTCCTACAAAGGATAGTAATTATATCCGACACGTTGTGGACCATGATTATCTGCATGTCATTAGACATTGCCTTAACAGTTGCTTATTCATCGCTTTCCTTTACAACCGGACGCTAGTTTACCGAAAGGTAATATACAGGACAAGTAAACTGGACGTGTGCTTTCCTAATACAAGGTTAGCAAGTGGGTGACACAAAACCGCAAGTTTTGAGCTAAAATTTTAAAATCTGAAACCCACAAAAATAATTTTGCAAACACCGGTGAAGGGTTATTCCGGAAAACTTGTCTAGGGTATAATCTAGCTTGAATTTTCAAAAGATCAAATGTTTTCATAAAGATCCAATTTCCTTAAAGGATCTAAATTTTTATAGTCATGTGGGACTGTAAACCACATCGCTACTATCATTGTTTATACCGCCGTATTAAAATCACTGAATGTATAAAGTGTGAAGAATAAAGAAGTGATTCGGGTGATGTTATATTTCAAGTTCTATATTGCTTGAGGACAAGCAACACTCAAGTGTGGGAATATTTGATAATGCTAAAAATGAACATATATTTCATAGCATTATCATTCCAGAAAGACAAGCTTTTAGTTGCAATTGTTCTATTTCCAAGTGATAATCGTTTAAATTATTAAAATAAGAAGACGGAAGACAGAAACGAAGATTTGAAGACGTAAATGACCAGAATGCTCAAACGTACAAGTTAGACTCCAAATGATGCTATTTATTGATGAATAACGTCTAAAGATTGACAAGAGTACAAGCTGCGAAACACAAAGTATAAGATATCTAAGCATACGAAAAGACGTTTGAAAACCCTGAACCGAGACATAAACCGAGCATCAACGCGCGAGTCAACGGACCTAAAATTACAAGTCAACTATGCACAAATATATATATATATATATATATATATATATATATATATATATATATATATATATATATATATATATATATTATATATATATATATATATATATATATATATATATATATATATATATATTATATAATTAAATAAAGTGTCGGCAAAACTAGAAAACAAATTGGTGGCTGCTGAACCAGCTGGCCATGCGAGGAAGCACAAATCCCATGCGTTCGCATGGGCACCAGAGTTAGGCCACTTCTATAAATAGCCACGAATTCGGCCGAACTCAACACACCTACACTCTTTTCATTTCTTTCTTCTGTAAGAAATATAAAATATATTTATATTTATAATTAAGTTATAATTAGGGTAAAGGAAGTTATAGTTTAGTGGGGTTATTATAACAAATGTTTTACGGGTTTTAAATACGAAATTATGTCCATGTAACGCTACGCGATAAATAATTATTGTAAGTTATGTTCAACCTTTTTAAATTAATGTCTCGTAACTAAGTTATTATTATACTTATTTGAGCCAAAGTAATCGTGATGTTGGACTAAATATTAAGACGGGGTTATTGAACTTTGGACCATAATTAGGGTTTGGACAAAAGACCGACACTTGTGGACATTGGACTATGGACTATTAATGGATGGGGGTAATTGTCTAATAGAGTGACAACTCATTAGAGTCTGTTAATTCTATTTTTAAATTAGTTAATATAATAATTAATCAATGATTGTGAATGTCCTATTTAGTGACATTTATACGGAATCTTTTACAATCATTTAATTAATCAATTGGATTGGGTAATTGATTATTCATTTTGGCCAAGTGAATGAATTAATATATCATGGACTAATTAAAACAGGGGTGGATTACATACAATGGGAATTAGTGTAATTGTTAACAAAGTATTAAAACCTTGGATTACATACAGTCGATAACCTGGTGTAATTATTAACAAAGTATTAAAACCTTGTTACAGTTTAAATCCCTAATTAGTTGGAATATTTGACTTCGGGTATAAGGTTAATTTGACGAGCACTTTTTTATTATGACCGATGGACTATTATGGGCAAAATCCAGATAGACGTATCAAATAATCCAGGACAAAGGACAATTAACCCAGAGTAATAAATTAAAATTAAAACGTCAAACATCATGATTTGGAAGTTTAAATAAGCATAATACTTTTATTTTATATCTCATCATACTTTTAATTATTGTCATTTTAATTATCGCAATTTTATTTAGCGTCATTTAAATATCGTTATTTATTTTACGCACTTTAACTATCGTCATTTATCTTTACGCTTTACTTAAAATCGACAAATCGGTCATTAAACGGTAAAACCCCCTTTTATAATATATATATATATATATATATATATATATATATATATATATATATATATATATATATATATATATATATATATAGTTGTTAAAAATATAGTACGTAATCAACTAGCTCCCTGTGGAACGAACCGGACTTACTAAAAACTACACTACTCTACGATTAGGTACTAGCAAGGTTTAGGTATATCCCATCTATAAATAATAAAAACTTGTGTAATTTGTACCGTATTTCGTATTAAAAATAATAGTATATTCATATACACTCTGCTGTCACATCACTCTATATATATGAATTGTATATGATGATGATACTTGTGATTGAACATAGATTATGTTTATATTTACTTTTTATGTGAATTATTATATATTTATATTTACTTATTCAAATTCGATAAATGATTGTGCAGCTAGGACGCTACATAGGGTAAAAATGAGTTTGAAGTTACACATAGAGGAATGAGGTCTTTTCCTATTTAGCTTATCGTGGGAGGTTAGTTTTTTCCAACTCGGATATTAGCGACCAAACGGAAGTATCCATGTGATCTTTTCGACCTCTAACTCGGTTATCTAGCTTATTGTAATGAATGTCGATGCTTGAACTATTTTATTGATTTGATAATTGAAATTGTTCACGGTTGTTGATATTCTATTATATATTGTACATATGGCATAATTAGTGTTAATTAGTTCATGTATAAAAGTATATGTAACTCAATTGGTGTTGGCTTGATCGATTGGTGTTGACTTAAAGAATGGTGCTTCTATGGACTAATCGAGTGGGTCAAGTGTGTTGATGTTGATCTGTATAGGAATGTTATCAATTGTTAGCGATACAAAATACATAAGTGTATTTTTTTATGAATGAAAAGAAGTTGATTACGAAAAATGAAAATTAGGTAAAACTTGGTTACCTTTTACCCATCTTTCATTCATCATTAAGAATTAAGTTGGTGAGATATATTTCACTGAATTAAGTTGATGAGATATATTACATTTTATCAAGTTATAGTTAAATAGGCAATTTAGCACATATGATTTGCTATGGATAAGTGTTGTTGACTATCATATTATGTGAACATTTTACTTCCGCTACATACAGTGTGATAGGTTTTGAAGATATGTTTTGAGTATTATTATATTTTAAATCGTTTTTTATATTCGGGGAGTAACTTTGTTAATCTTATAGACCAAGTGGGTTAAGATTCATTATGAATTTTTTGAATATAAACTACTTTGAATTTTCTTAACATGATGTTGATAATATCGATTTTTCTACTTTCATTATAAATGGAAGGTATAAGTTGCTTATACTGACTTTGGCTACTTAAAATCATTCTTAAATTATGTTCTTTTAAGTTTAACTTTTACAAACTCATAATTTTATGGATCATTCAATTGGAGTAGTATGTTATCTAAACTTCATATATTATATGTACTTTTTTACTATGTTGGTTCTTCGGTTTTATCCTGTCTTGCATGGGACATCCCTATTTTTTTTTTTTCACAAACTTGATCCCTTTATTTTTAAAAAGACCCTTTTTGATCTCTCTCAATGACTTTTACACTATCCGTAACATCATGACATGTGAATTGTATTCTTTTTACCCTTCGTCATCATCTTCATCTTAAATTTCAACCCTATCCTCTTCACTAAAAAAAATCATAAAGTCAACAATATTCACAAATTCAAATTTTCTTTTCAACAAAATCTTAAATCATACCTCAAACAATTTCCAAAACCCTAAATTAAACTTCAAAATCCCTAAAATCAAACGCTATTTTTTTCATATCCATATCCTCTATCCCCTGATCCCCTGATCCAATATCCAATATCCAATACACTATCCAATATCCCCTGATCCAAAAATCATTCCCAAATCGTAAAAAAGAAAAAAAAAAAAAAAAAAAAAAAAAACCCTAGACCTGGTTCTTGTTACAAATTATTGATTTAAATTATTTAGATATTGTAAGAGTAGTTTGGTGGGATTTTTTTGGTGGGAATATTTTGGAGGGAAATATTTGGAGGGAATGTTATGGAGGGAATTATTTGGTGGGAAACTTGGGTAAAATTTGTGTATAAATAGATGGTGTTATATGCAGGGAAAAGTAGAGGAGTTAAAGATAAGAATAGAGAGTTTATGAGAGTCGTTTAACTCCGTCCCGAGTGGTGATCTCGGTGATTCAATAATAATGGGAGCGAATTCCGTTATTGTAATCTACCGTTTGTGAGAGGTGTTGAGAGATATGTGATAATATTCAAGAGTGTTGTAAGGAGTGTTCATTCTTGTAATATTGTTCGTATATAGTGGAATTTAAGTGGCTTACGAGTCTCGTGGTTTTTACTCTCCCTTGAGAGGTTTTCCACGCAAAATGTTGTTCGTGTATTATTATTGACTTATATATGGTTGTGTGGTTCTTAGTGTGATGGAGATCGATCTCGAAAGTGATATGTGTGCGGGTTCGATCCCAACAGTTCTAGTGCCACCATGGCTGTTAATCCCAAATCCTGACATTGTTAATCCTTTTTATGAGGTGGAAAATGTTGCAAAACAGATTCAAACTTCTCTTTGAAACAAACACAAATTAGGAGAAAAGAAACAAAACCCAATACACAGCTATTAAAAAGATACCAGCTTTAAAAAAAATGATACATGAACATAAGAAGCCGTATTAACAAGGTTGAGTTTTATAAGTTCTAACTTTTAATTTCAGGTCATTACACGTGCATTAGCAACAATTAATTTTTGTTTATTTCGATTTTTGTTCAAAAACAACATACAGTTTGGTTCCAGATTGAATCGAAATTCATTAAATCGGAGTTTTCTTCAATCTAATACAGATCTATAGATACATCGTTGGGTCAAAAAGAAGAGACCCACCAGTTGCTTCTCTGGCGGTTGGTGTTGCAAGCCGTCACCACCATGGTTGATACTCTGATCCGGTTGATACTCCAACGGTTGGTGTTGGTTATAAGAATTGATTTCTTTGAAATGTGAATGTTTTGTGCTTGAATTTAATTGAGTGATTTAAGTGATACTGGAATTGGTATATAAAATGGTTTATGAATTTAGGTTTTTTGAATTGGGTGTGTAAAAAGAAAAGGATCATTTACCTTAATTTGATCAGGGGTTGTAGCTTAAAATAAAAGAGAAAGGGAGGAGATATTAAAATGACAAAAATACCCTCACAGTACGTGTCAAGTTTTAACGAACTTTTTTTAACGGAAGTTAGTTAGAGAACCACTCACACAATATTTGTAAAATGAAGGGATCAAATTTGCTAATAAAGACACGGACGGCGCATGCAAAACGGGATAATACCAAGGGACCAATGGAGCATAAAAATCAATTATATGTGTTCGCATCCACAATATTGATGAATGCGTTTGCATCCGATCAATCATATATGTGAGTGATAGTTATTTTATTAAAGTATGCATGGGCGAAAATACATGGAGACCTGATGAATTTGGAATTTTCAAGCGTAAAATTTTGAATTTTCACATATTGCTCTTAAAGTTTCCATATTTTACCCTCAAATCCTCAATATTTTGCCAGAAAGTCTCCATATTTTGTCCAAAAACCTCTATAATTTACTCAAAAGATTCTATATTTTGCCAAAAAAAAATTGCAGTGAATGTGAATTCTTTTAAAAAAAATCCCACCCGGTGAAAAAAAATCATGATTCCACCGGTACACATGTGTATATAATAAATGGAAATTAAAGATGTTAGAAGTGTCAATTTTTATTATAGATTTGAGCTCGACTCCTCTACCGTACTTGTTTTTGTATGACCAGAATATGTCATCAATAATAGATAGTTATAATTTCATCTTTTTAGACATACATGAATTTATAGACAAGACAGTGTATGTGGTAGATATCAGATTGTCTAAAAGTTTATCGACCTCAACCACAATTCAGAAGCTTTCATAACCCATGCCTAACAAATGTCAAACATTACAACCACTTATGTTATCACTAAAGTGGTCTTTTACTTGCTTCATATGGAAACTTGTAACTTGTAACCACTTTCTATGCATAATATAAAAGAAAATAATCAAACAATAATTCTGACATTATTATCTATGTTTGAGCCAACTGTTGTTGATATCATATCAGTTCCTGTTAGTTGTTTTAGCAAATTTGAGCCTACTTTTTTTCTTTCTTGATGTCTAATATGGTACAGTATAATCAAAAGTGATAGTCTACAAAAGTTTAAGAAGTTTAATTCACTTATTTCTTGTGGATATATAGGTATGGTAATTACTAATCAACTATATAAGACCAAGTCTCACAATTCAATTAAGCTAAGGTTATAACTATAATTAAGCTATGATCCGTTTTAATTTTAAGCCTTTAATAATTTACCACCAATAATTTAGAAGTGACTTGTCATATACATTGTAATCATAGGTGTATCATGTTTGTGGTTGCTCTGTCTTTTTTTTGGTACATAATAAAGAGAGTGTTTTTTTTTTTTATATGACTGTATTCAGATTTGATGCCTTCAATTTAAATGAGATATTGGTACTTGCCAAACTCATCCTTAACTAATCACATGAAGCTGCTAGTAAACATTCCTAGCATGAGAGAAAGCTACATTCAACTACACCCCTTTACACTATAAATATTAGCCATTTTCATGCCCACATTCGCATTGAAATATCTGAAAAACTTTGTATTCAGATACATTCATTCAATCGTACACGAAAACAAATTGAGATACTATCATGTTGACACCTAAAAAGCTTGTGAAATTGGCAAGAAGATGGCGTACGGAGGCTGCAAAAGGTGGTTCAACAACAGTTGCTAACAAAGGTCATTTTGTTGTGTATACTGTTGACAACAATAGGTTTGTGATTCCATTACATTATCTCAACAACAACATTTTTCGCGAGCTTTTGAAGATGTCTGAGGACGAGTTTGGGTTGCCTAAGAACGGGCCTATTACTTTAGCTTGTGACTCAAGTCTCATGAACTATTTAGTATACGTATTTGAACGAGATTTGACAAAAGAGTTTGAGGCTTTACTCGTTTCCATAGCTACAAATCATTGTAACTATTCATTCGATCACGTTGGAGAAAATGGAAAACAGATGTTGGTTTATGGTTACTAATGAAGGTCATTTGGTGCTAACTATCTAGGCGAGAACTTGTTTATATATGATGTAATTACATTCTATCTTATTCCCTAAGAGATAAATCCATTTGATGAGTAAACATATCACTCTAGTTTGAGTCCTGTGATCTAGTTTATAGGAAAATTTAAGTTCAGAAACAACCAGAATCTCTCTTGAAAAACTGTAAAGTATGAAAATTCTGGTTTTTAAATCTCAAAATGTCATGTAGCCCATCTCTGAGTTCTTGAATACGTCTCATGCACCATAAGTTTTGTATTGGCCAACTTTGCAGAACTCAGAGACTCTTAATTGTAGTAGCTTGTTTCAGTTAGTAAGAGTTTAACCATCTTTTATACAAATATGCTCCCTGTCAAATCGTTAATTGTATGTAGATCTTATGTTAGGAATTTAGCGAGCCCAACAAGAACTTGATAACCCTAGTTATGACCCACCGCACAACAAACGGATAATAGCAACAAACACGCAAAGATAACGAACAAAAAAACGTAAATAACATAGGAATTTAACCTATCCAATCGTATAATCTAAGTCCGGTTAAGTCCAGGGAGAGAAAGTTTTCTTATTGAATTTTCGTAGGTGTTACAGCTATACGAGGTTATGGTTACAATTTATAGGGTGAAAAAGAAATCTTTCCCTAAATTGAACCGACTTCATGCGCAAGGCAACCTCGTGGTCTGCGAGAGATGTTCCTCGCGATCTGCGAGATGCTCCAGCGACTTTCTCCATTTTTTCTTCTTTCGATCAACTCATCACTCCTCAACAAATCTCCCACTTGAGGATTTGAGCGAACCCAGACCCGATCACCATGTTGACATCACTGAACCTACTCACCTATACCACCAAGGAATATTGGGACACGCACACTCCAACCAATCGAGCTGCCAGCTTTCGATAAAGAGAACTTCAACTTCACTCGCTAAAACGTAACCAACCAACCTCAAATTGTAGACCTCTACTTCATTCAACCCACAATAACAATCGATCACCTGACTACGAATCCTTTTGAAATGCCTCTGGATAAACCACTCGGGGCACGCCATACTTCCACACCTTAATTGGTAAGGAAGTTGTGACGACCCGGAAATTTCCGATCAAATTTAAACTTAATCTTTATATGATTTCGATACGATAAGCAAAGTCTGTAATGTTGAGTCTCAAAATTTTTGAACTGTTTATATGGATTCAGTTAATCTTTGACTATGCTCGATGATTCACGAACATTGATGTGTATATAGATATGGTATAATAAATGGTAATATATCATATGTAATTACAAGCTAAAATTATAATTACTATATTAATATTATTATCATTAATTTCATTAATATTATTATTAATATTAATATTAACATTTGAATCATTAATATTATTATATCAAGTATGTATGTATATATATATATATATATATATATATATATATATATATATATATATATATATATATATTCATATGAAATTTGATAAGTAGAAGTTGTTAAATTATTATAACTAATAATATTATTTGTACCATTAATAATATTAATATTTTTATTATCATTATTAAAATCAGTGTTAGATAAGTTATTACTATCAATAGATAATATATAAATATGGAAATTGATATATATATATATATATATATATATATATATATATATATATATATATATATATATATATATATATATATATATATATATATATTATTAGTATTATTGTTATACACTTTATAGTAATTAACATCATTATAATTAGTAGTAATAGTATTATTGTTACTATTATATTTGTATTACTATTAGTTATAAGATTAAAAGTATTATTATTATATTTACATTTATTAATAAGGTTAATTAAAATCTATAAATGCAAATATATAAATATAAGAGATATACAATTATGATATTTGATATACATAAATTGTTATATTATTATTATTATTATTATTAGTATAATATAAATAGTGTTATTATTTCCATTATGATTAATATTATCATCATCATTTTTTTTTGTTAATATCATTATTAATATCTATTATTTTTACAAATATTATTAATATAATTATTATTAGTATTATTATTATTATTATTTATTATTATTTATTATTATTATTATTATTATTATTATTATTATTATTAATATATTTAAATTTAATAATTATATAATCGACCAAATCTGTTTTAAATCATTCAAACTGTATTTGATTGGTAACTTTCTGTTTCTAATTGTTGACCTTAAAATCAATACATCCAAATTCTGTTAATTCAAATCCACCTGCTATATTCTTGTCTATTCGTAATATTCTTTTAAAATAAATACAATATGACCAATTCAATATAAAATTGGCAATTACTCTGTGTTACTAGGAAATGCAGTCAGTACGTTATTACTTTAATCAAATACATTCACTATCAAATCTTTTTATTTATCAAATTACTCAGGAAAAGCAAGAACATAAGCGCACCCCCTGTTCTTGAAACCTTTTTACAAAAACCTCAAATTCGAATCCCATTTAAAAATCCTTAAATGTAGATGTGTTAGGAATCGTCCATTTAAAGTTTCTGCAAGTTTTCAAGCCCCAATTCCGTCTCTTGCAATAGAATTTCGAAGTCAAACTTTCAAATTGAAAAAGTCAAAAGTTTTGTCCATTATGAAATTCGAAATTTTTTCGATGTTTAAGGATCAATTGATGTATCAGAAAGTTTCTGGGAGTCATTTGCAACCTTTTTCGTGTAGGAATCGTTGTCTAAAACCGTTTAAAAATCAAGTTCAATGTTGGACTTCATAAATGATGTTCGTGAACTGCACAGTAGGTAATTAAAGTTTTTTTTAGTTCTGCTGTTTACAAATCCCTCTTAAACCGGAGTTTTCACCGGCGAAGTTTCTTTCGAAGCATCCGCCTCCATGACTTTAGTCTCATGGGACTCTGACAGAGTAGCAGAACTACCCGTCGGTTTAGCTCTCGTAGAGATATTGCTATCTCTGACTCCTGAAATCATTGATATACCATGAGGTGGCAAATCTCTTTCAGTTAAAGACTCTTCCTCCAGACCCTGAGATTTAGAATTCGGAAGAGAAGTGGTTTGATCCAATGGATCACTTTCATGAACCAAGGGATCAGTCTGCTGGAAGTTTGATAAATATCCCGAATGATTGTCATGTTGACTCGTTTCCATGGGACGCGGCAGATCTCCCTCATCAAGATAAGCCGGACCTCGAGACCCTGTTGTACGTTGAGGCACAGGAGGATTTCCAGCCGATACGCAGGGTGCCTTTTCAAGATTTTTCGGCTCCCCTTCGGCCGTTCAGTGTAGTGACCCGAACTTTTCCATGTTTATATATATATTAAATGAAATTGTTATTTACATGATTAAGTGTTTCCAACACGTTAAACAATCAAACTTGTTAAGACTTGATTAATTGAAATAGGTTTCATATAGACAATTGACCACCCAAGTTGACCGGTGATTCACGAACGTTAAAACTTGTAAAAACTATACGATGACATATATATGGTTATATATATAGTTAACATGATTTTATTATAAGTATGTATCTCATTAGGTATTTTAACAATGAGTTATATACATAAAAATGAGACTACTAATTTAAGAAACTCGAAAACGATATATATAACGATTATCGTTATAACAACGTCTTACTAGGTACATATGAATCATATTAAGATATTGATACACTTGGTTAATTATGTTAAATGATAAGTAAATATATTATTAAGTGTATTAACAATGAAATACATATGTAAAAATAAGACTACTAACTTAATGATTTCGAAACGAGACATATATGTAACGATTATCGTTGTAACGACATTTAACTGTATATATATCATAATAAGATATATTATATATCATAATATCATGATAATATAATAATTTAACATCTAATTTGTTATAATAAATAATGGGTTAACAACATTCAACAAGATCGTTAACCTAAAGGTTTCAAAACAACATTTACATGTAACGACTAACGATGACTTAACGGCTCAGTTAAAATGTATATACATGTAGTGTTTTAATATGTATTCATACACTTTTTAAAGACTTCAAGACACTTATCAAAATACTTCTACTTAACAAAAATGCTTACAATTACATCCTCGTTCAGTTTCATCAACAATTCTACTCGTATGCACCCGTACTCGTACTCGTACAATACACAGCTTTTAGATGTATGTACTATTGGTATATACACTCCAATGATCAGCTCTTAGCAGCTCATGTGAGTCACCTAACACATGTGGGAACCATCATTTGGCAACTAGCATAAAATATCTCATAAAATTACAAAAATATGAGTAATCATTCATGACTTATTTACATGAAAACAAAATTACATATCCTTTATATCTAATCCATACACCAACGACCAAAAACACCTACAAACACTTTCATTCTTCAATTTTCTTCATCTAATTGATCTCTCTCAAGTTCTATCTTCAAGTTCTAAGTGTTCTTCATAAATTCCAAAAGTTCTAGTTTCATAAAATCAAGAATACTTCCAAGATTGCAAGTTTACTTCCAAGTTTTCTAAATCCATTCCAAGTAATCATCCAAGATCAAGAAACCTTTTTTACTTACAGTAGGTTATCTTTCTAATACAAGGTAATAATCATATTCAAACTTTAATTCAATTTCTATAACTATAACAATCTTATTTCGAGTGGAAATCTTACTTGAAATTGTTTTCGTGTCATGATTCTGCTTCAAGAACTTTCAAGCCATCCAAGGATCCTTTGAAGCTAGATCTATTTTTCTCATTTCCAGTAGGTTTATCCAAGGAACTTGAGGTAGTAATGATGTTCATAACATCATTCTATTCATACATATAATGCTATCTTATTCGAAGGTTTAAACTTGTAATCACTAGAACATAGTTTAGTTAATTCTGAACTTGTTCGCAAATAAAAGTTAATCCTTCTAACTTGAATTTCAAAATCAACTAAACACATGTTCTATATCTGTATGATATGCTAACTTAATGATTTAAAACCTGGAAACACGAAAAACACCGTAAAACCGGATTTACGCCGTCGTAGTAACACCGCGGGCTGTTTTGGGTTAGTTAATTAAAATCTATGATAAACTTTGATTTAAAAGTTGTTATTCTGGGAAAATGATTTTTATTATTAACATGAAACTATATCCAAAAATTATGGTTAAACTCAAAGTGGAAGTATGTTTTCTAAAATGGTCATCTAGACGTCGTTCTTTCGACTGAAATGACTACCTTTACAAAAACGACTTGTAACTTATTTTTCCGACTATAAACCTATACTTTTTCTGTTTAGATTCATAAAATAGAGTTCAATATGAAACCATAGCAATTTGATTCAATCAAAACGGATTTAAAATGAAGAAGTTATGGGTAAAACAAGATTGGATAATTTTTCTCATTTTAGCTACGTGAAAATTGGTAACAAATCTATTCCAACCATAACTTAATCAACTTGTATTGTATATTATGTAAACTTGAGATACCATAGACACGTATACAATGTTTTGACCTATCATGTCGACACATCTATATATATTTCGGAACAACCATAGACACTCTATATGTGAATGTTGGAGTTAGCTATACAGGGTTGAGGTTGATTCCAAAATATATATAGTTTGAGTTGTGATCAATACTGAGATATGTATACACTGGGTCGTGGATTGATTAAAGATAATATTTATCGATTTATTTCTGTACATCTAACTGTGGACAACTAGTTGTAGGTTACTAACGAGGACATCTGACTTAATAAACTTAAAACATCAAAATATATTAAAAGTATTGTAAATATATTTTGAACATACTTTGATATATATGTATATATTGTTATAGGTTCGTGAATCAACCAGTGGCCAAGTCTTACTTCCCGACGAAGTAAAAATCTGTGAAAGTGAGTTATAGTCTCACTTTTAAAATCTAATATTTTTGGGATGAGAATACATGCAGGTTTTATAAATGATTTACAAAATAGACACAAGTACGTGAAACTACATTCTATGGTTGAATTATCGAAATCGAATATGCCCCTTTTTATTAAGTCTGGTAATCTAAGAATTAGGGAACAGACACCCTAATTGACGCGAATCCTAAAGATAGATCTATTGGGCCTAACAAACCCCATCCAAAGTACCGGATGCTTTAGTACTTCGAAATTTATATCATATCCGAAGGGTTTCCCGGAATGATGGGGATATTCTTATATATGCATCTTGTTAATGTCGGTTACCAGGTGTTCACCATATGAATGATTTTTATCTCTATGTATGGGATGTGTATTGAAATATGAAATCTTGTGGTCTATTGTTACGATTTGATATATATAGGTTAAACCTATAACTCACCAACATTTTTGTTGACGTTTAAAGCATGTTTATTCTCAGGTGAATACTAAGAGCTTCCGCTGTTGCATACTAAAATAAGGACAAGATTTGGAGTCCATGTTTGTATGATATTGTGTAAAAACTGCATTCAAGAAACTGATTTCGATGTAACATATTTGAATTGTAAACCATTATGTAATGGTCGTGTGTAAACAGGATATTTTAGATTATCATTAGTTGATAATCTACGTAAAGCTTTTTAAACCTTTATTTATGAAATAAAGGTTATGGTTTGTTTTAAAAATGAATGCAGTTTTTGAAAAATGTCTCATATAGAGGTCAAAACCTCGCAACGAAATCAATTAATATGGAACGTTTTTAATCAATAAGAACGGGACATTTCAGTTGGTATCCGAGCGTTGGTCCTAGAGAACCATAAAATTTGCATTAGTGTGTCTTATCGAGTTTGTTAGGATGCATTAGTGAGTCTGGACTTCGACCGTGTTTTCTTTAAAAATGATTGCTTAACATTTTTGTTGGAAACTATATATTATTAACATGTATATATTAAGTGATATATTAATCTCTTAACATGTTTGATATTGTGTGATAGATGTCTACCTCTAGCACAAATCCCATTGACTCACCTAATAATAATGAAGAGTCGAATATATATTGGACTGATTCACAAGTTCCCGAAGAAGAACCGGAAGAAGAATCAGAACCGGAAGAAGAATCAGAACCAGAAGAGGAGGAACCGGAGGAGGAAATAGAACCGGTGGGGGAAATAATAAAACGGTTAAGTAAAAGAAAATTCTCAACCAACCGACCAAGGTTAATTATGGTCAATGGTGTTTCCGCCAAGAAAGCAAAATATTGGGAGGATTACCAATTCTCCGATGAATCGGATTCCGACGAGAATTCCGATGATGTTATAGAAATTACCCCAACTGAATTTAAAAAGGCAAAAGAAAATAATAAGGGAAAGGGCATAAAAATAGAGAAATCTAATTCCAACCTCGATGAACTTTATATGTATCGTCAACCCCCGAAGCCCTTAAGTTGTAACAATGACCCGGGAACCTCTAAACCACCAGGTTTTTCTAAACCATTGTGGAAAACGATAGCTCGTATTAGGGGAACATCATATATCCCTAGAAACTTGGCAAAACGAACCAAAACCGAAGAAGAAGAAACGAGCGAGTCAGAATAAGATAGTTGTATTCGTGTGGTGTAATATATGTAATATAGTGTGCTTATGCTTTATGATATATGTAAAAATTGCTTGTATTAATAAGTATTTTTTTTTATGAATCTAACTCTTGTCTATTTTACAGTATAAAAACACAAAATGGATAGACAACCCAATATTTTAAGAGACCTACCCGGAGACATGATTGATGAAATCTTGTCTAGAGTCAGTCAGAATTCTTCGGCACAACTATTTACGGCGAAATCAGTTTGTAAGACATTCGAAGAACGTTCCAAGAATGTCTTGGTTTATAAGAGACTTTCGTTTGAAAGATGGGAGATATCACATTGGGAAACCCATAAGTTACGATGTGTTTACTTTGACGCATATATTGCGGGGAACCCAAATGCTATTTTACGCAACGGGTTAAGAAATTATTTTGACTCAATGTATCCGAATATAGGACTTCATGATTTAGAAAAAGCGGCTAACATGCAACATAAAGAAGCATACTATGCTTACGGGTTAGTAATGTTCGCTTCTCACCAAAGTGAGAAAAAGAACATCGGGCTACAACTATTAAACAAAACGTTCCCACAAGTGACGGAGTCGGTAATTGGGGTAAGAAATGAGGTTTTTAGGTTATTACGAGACTGTTGGTCATTACGTAACCCTCGTCCCTTTGACGACGTTACAATACGCTGTCTTATCAACGGCCATAACGGTTATGTTCCACAAGACCAAGGATGGGAAGTAGTCCTAGTAAAACCAGAATGCATGACTTGTTTCTGGACGTATGAATTACGTGTCTTTATTGCCTTTGCTGAACGACTTGTGTACTAACTAGAATTATCTTCACAACTATGTTGTATCAAAGTTATTGTGTGCTATATTTCATGCTTTATGTAAAATAAGCGGTATTGTAAGTTTGTAAAATATTGTATAAAAGTTTGAATGCGAAATATTATTATAATCAGTTTTTCATATAGAATTGTAGTAGTTGAATTGTATATTAGCTACTAAGTATGAACTTAACGGGTAGGTACTAACCGAATTTAAGCTTATAAAACGCTAATATGAAGAAAAAGCTTTTATAAATGAGTTCATATTATGCTACGAAATACTATTAACTACTCTTAATATTCTGTATGATTAACTTGTTCCATTTGACTATTTTGAAGGAAATGGCACCGACTACTCGACACATTGTGAATATGAATGAAGAGGAATTCTGTACTTTTCTAGCTTCAAACATAGCCGCAGTACAGGCTGCGCTACATACCAACAATAACTTTGGATCTAGCAGTACAAGAAATTGTGTAGGATGCACCTACAAAGAATTCACTGCCTGCAAACCTTTGGAATTTGATGGAACCGAAGGACCGATCGGATTGAAACGGTGGACCGAGAAGGTCGAATTGGTGTTTGCCATAAGTAAGTGTACTGAAGATCACAAAGTGAAGTACGCTACGCATACCTTCACAGGTTCTGCGTTAACATGGTGGAATACCTATCTAGAGCAAGTGGGACAAGATGATGCTTACGCACTACCGTGGTCAGCATTCAAGCACTTGATGAACGAGAAGTACCGTCCCAGAACCGAGGTCAATAAGCTCAAAACAGAACTTAGAGGGTTACGAACCCAAGGATTTGATATTACCACGTACGAAAGACAATTCACAGAATTATGCCTATTGTGTCCGGGAGCGTTCGAAGATGAGGAAGAGAAGATCGACGCGTTTGTGAAAGGATTACCGGAAAGAATCCAAGAAGATATAAGTTCACACGAGCCCGCCTCCATACAACAGGCATGTAGAATGGCTCACAAACTAGTGAACCAGATTGAAGAAAGAATTAAAGAACAGACTGCTGAAGAGACTAATGTGAAGCAAGTCAAAAGAAAGTGGGAGGAAAACAGTGATAAGAATCACCAATACAACAACAACAACAATTACAAAAATAATCGCAACAATTATTCCAACAATCGCAACATCAATCACAACTACAACAAACGGCCCAACAACAACAACAACAACAACAACAACAACAGCAACTACAACAATCATCCCAACAACAATAACAACCGCAACAACAACAACAATCAGAAGCAGCTATGCCAAAGGTGTGAAAAGTATCACTCGGGGTTCTGCACCATATTTTGCAACAAGTGTAAAAGAAATGGTCATAGCGCGGTGAAGTGTGAGGTCTACGGACCAGGGGTTAACAGAACGAAAGGAACAAATGGTGTCGGAACGAGTAATGGCAGAGCAAGTAGTGTCGGAGCAAGTTATGCCAATGTAGTTTGTTATAAATGTGGAAAACCGGGCCACATTATTAGAAATTTCCCGAACCAGGAGAACACGAATGGACAAGGCCGCGGAAGAGTTTTCAATATTAATGCGGCAGAGGCACAGGAAGACCCGGAGCTTGTTACGGGTACGTTTCTTATTGACAATAAATCTGCTTACGTTTTATTTGATTTGGGTGCGCATAGAAGCTATATGAGTAGTGATTTTTGTGCTAAATTAAGTTGTCCATTGACGCCGTTGGATAGTAAATTTTTACTCGAATTAGCAAACGGTAAATTAATTTCAGCAGATAATATATGCCGGAATCGAGAAATTAAACTGGTTAGCGAAACATTTAAGATTGACTTGATACCAGTAGAGTTAGGGAGTTTTGATGTGATAATCGGTATAGGCTGGTTGAAAGAAGTGAAAGCAGAGATCGTTTGTTACAAAAATGCAATTCGCATTATACGAGAAAAAGGAAAACCCTTAATGGTGTACGAAGAAAAGGGCAACACGAAGCTATATCTTATTAGAAATTTGAAGGCACAAAAACTAATAAGAAAAGGTTGCTATGCTATTCTAGCACACGTCGAGAAAGTACAAACTGAAGAAAAGAGCATCAATAATGTTCCCGTCGCAAAAGAATTTCCCGATGTATTTCCGAAAGAATTACCGGGATTACACCCACATCGATCCGTTGAATTTCAAATAGATCTTGTACCAGGAGCTGCACCAATAGCTCGTGCTCCTTACAGACTCGCACCCAGCGAGATGAAAGAACTGTAAAGCCAATTACAAGAACTTTTAGAGCGTGGTTTCATTCGACCAAGCACATCACCGTGGGGAGCTCCTGTTTTGTTTGCCAAGAAGAAGGATGGTACATTTAGGTTGTGTATTGACTACAGAGAGTTGAACAAACTTACCATCAAAAACCGTTATCCACTGCCGAGAATTGACGACTTATTTGATCAACTACAAAGCTCGTCGGTTTATTCGAAGATCGACTTACGTTCCGGGTATCATCAAATGCGGGTGAAAGAAGATGATATTCCAAAGACTGCTTTCAGAACACGTTACGATCATTACGAGTTTATGGTCATGCCGTTTGGTTTAACTAATGCACCAGCTGTGTTCATGGACCTTATGAACCGAGTGTGTGGACCATACCTTGACAAGTTTGTCATTGTTTTCATTGATGACATACTTATTTACTCAAAGAATGACCAAGAACACGGTGAACATTTGAGAAAGGTGTTAGAAGTATTGAGGAAAGAAAAACTGTACGCTAAGTTTTCAAAGTGTGCATTTTGGTTGAAAAAAGTTCAATTCCTCGGTCACATAGTGAACAAAGAAGGTATCCAGGTGGACCCGGCAAAGATCGAAACTGTTGAAAAGTGGGAAACCCCAAAAACTCCGAAGCATATACGTCAATTTTTAGGATTGGCTGGTTACTACAGAAGATTCATCCAAGATTTCTCCAAAATAGCAAAACCCTTGACTGCATTAACGCATAAAGGGAAGAAATTTGAATGGAAGGATGAACAAGAGAAGGTGTTTCAATTATTGAAGAAAAAGCTAACTACGTCACCTATATTGTCATTGCCTGAAGGGAATGATGATTTTGTGATTTATTGTGACGCATCAAAGCAAGGTCTCGGTTGTGTATTAATGCAACGGACGAAGGTGATTGCTTATGCGTCTAGACAATTGAAGATTCACGAGCAAAGTTATACGACGCATGATTTGGAATTAGGCGCGGTTGTTTTTGCATTAAAGACTTGGAGGCACAACTTATATGGGGTCAAAAGTATTATATATACCGACCACAAAAGTCTTCAACACATATTTAATCAGAAACAACTGAATATGAGGCAGCATAGGTGGATTGAATTGTTGAATGATTACGACTTTGAGATTCGTTACCACCCGGGGAAGGCAAATGTGGTAGCCGACGCCTTGAGCAGAAAGGACAGAGAACCCATTCGAGTAAAATCTATGAATATAATGATTCACAATAACCTTACTACTCAAATAAAGGAGGCACAACAAAGAGTTTTAAAAGAGGGAAATTTATAGGATGAAATACCCAAAGGATCGGAGAAACATCTTAATATTCGAGAAGACGGAACCCGGTATAGGACTGAAAGGATTTGGGTACCAAAATTTGGAGATATGAGAGAAATGGTACTTAGAGAAGCTCATAAAACCAGATACTCAATACATCCTGGAACGGGGAAGATGTACAAGGATCTTAAGAAACATTTTTGGTGGCCAGGTATGAAAGCCGATATTGCTAAATATGTAGGAGAATGTTTGACGTGTTCTAAGGTCAAAGCTGAACATCAGAAACCATCAGGTCTACTACAACAACCTGAAATCCCGGAATAGAAATGGGAAAACATTACTATGGATTTCATTACTAAATTGCCAAGGACTGCAAGTGGTTTTGATACTATTTGGGTAATAGTTGATCGTCTCACCAAATCAGCACACTTTCTGCCAATAAGAGAAGATGACAAGATGGAGAAGTTAGCACGACTGTATTTGAAGGAAGTTGTCTCAAGACATGGAATACCAATCTCTATTATCTCTGATAGGGATGGCAGATTTATTTCAAGATTCTGGCAGACATTACAGCAAGCATTGGGAACTCGTCTAGACATGAGTACTGCCTATCATCCACAAACTGATAGGCAGAGCGAAAGGACGATACAAACGCTTGAAGACATGCTACGAGCTTGTGTTATTGATATCGGAAACAGTTGGGATCGACATCTACCGTTAGCAGAATTTTCCTACAACAACAGCTACCGTTCAAGCATTGAGATGGCGCCGTTTGAAGCACTTTATGGTAGAAAGTGCAGGTCTCCGATTTGTTGGAGTGAAGTGGGGGATAGACAGATTACGGGTCCGGAGATAATACAAAAACTACCGAGAAGATCATCTAAATTCAACAACGGTTGAAAACCGCCCAAAGTCGACAAAAGAGCTACGCTGACATTAAAAGAAAAGATATAGAATTTGAAATTGGAGAGATGGTCATGCTTAAAGTTGCACCTTGGAAAGGCGTTGTTCGATTTGGTAAACGAGGGAAATTAAATCCAAGGTATATTGGACCATTCAAGATTATTGATCGTGTCAGACCAGTAGCTTACCGACTTGAATTACCTCAACAACTCGCGGCTGTACATAACACTTTCCACGTCTTGAATTTGAAGAAATGTTTTGCTAAAGAAGATCTCACTATTCCATTAGATGAAATCCAAATCAACGAAAAACTTCAATTCATCGAAGAACCCGTCGAAATAATGGATCGTGAGGTTAAAAGACTTAAGCAAAAACAAGATACCAATTGTTAAGGTTCGATGGAATGCTCGTAGAGGACCCGAGTTCACCTGGGAGTGTGAAGATCAGATGAAGAAGAAATACCCGCATTTATTTCTAGAAGATACGTCAACACCTCCAACTGCTTAAAATTTCGGGACGAAATTTATTTAACGGGTAGGTACTGTAGTGACCCGAACTTTTACATGTTTATATATATATTAAATAAAATTATTATTTACATGATTAAGTGTTTCCAACACGTTAAGCAATCAAACTTGTTAAGACTTGATTAATTGAAATAGGTTTCATATAGACAATTGACCTCCCAAGTTGACCGGTGATTCACGAACATTAAAACTTGTAAAAACTATACGATGACATATATATGGTTATATATATAGTTAACATGATTTTATTATAAGTATGTATCTCATTAGGTATTTTAACAATGAGTTATATACATAAAAATGAGACTATTAATTTAAGAAACTAAACGATATATATAACGATTATCGTTATAACAACGTCTTACTAGGTACATATGAATCATATTAAGATATTGATACACTTGGTTAATTATGTTAAATGATAAGTAAATATATTATTAAGTGTATTAACAATGAAATACATATGTAAAAATAAGACTACTAATTTAATGATTTCGAAACGAGACATATATGTAACGATTATCGTTGTAACGACATTTAACTGTATATATATCATACTAAGATATATTATATATCATAATATCATGATAATATAACAATTTAACATCTAATTTGTTATAATAAATAATGGGTTAACAACATTCAACAAGATCGTTAACCTAAAGGTTTCAAAAACAACATTTACATGTAATGACTAACGATGACTTAACGACTCAGTTAAAATGTATATACATGTAGTGTTTTAATATGTATTCATACACTAAAAGTATTCATACACTTTTGAAAGACTTCAAGACACTTATCAAAATACTTCTACTTAACAAAAATGCTTACAATTACATCCTCATTCAGTTTCATCAACAATTCTACTAGTATGCACCCGTATTCGTACTCGTACAATACACAGCTTTTAGATGTATGTACTATTGGTATATACACTCCAATGATAAGCTCTTAGCAGCCCATGTGAGTCACCTAACACATGCGGGAACCATCATTTGGCAAATAGCATAAAATATCTCATAAAATTACAAAAATATGAGTAATCATTCATGACTTATTTACATGAAAACAAAATTACATATCCTTTATATCTAATCCATACACCAATGACCAAAAACACCTACAAACACTTTAATTATTCAATTTTCTTCATCTAATTGATCTCTCTCAAGTTCTATCTTCAAGTTCTAAGTGTTCTTCATAAATTCCAAAAGTTCTAGTTTCATAAAATCAAGAATACTTCCAAGATTGCAAGTTTACTTCCAAGTTTTCTAAATCCATTCCAAGTAATCATCCAAGATCAAGAAACCTTTGTTACTTATAGTAGGTTATCTTTCTAATACAAGGTAATAATCATATTCAAACTTTAATTCAATTTCTATAACTATAACAATCTTATTTCGAGTGGAAATCTTACTTGAAATTGTTTTCGTGTCATGATTCTGTTTCAAGAACTTTCAAGCCATCCAAGGATCCTTTGAAGCTAGATCTATTTTTCTCATTTCCAGTAGGTTTATCCAAGGAACTTGAGGTAGTAATGATGTTCATAACATCATTCTATTCATACATATAAAGCTATCTTATTCGAAGGTTTAAACTTGTAATCACTAGAACATAGTTTAGTTAATTCTAAACTTGTTCGAAAATAAAAGTTAATCCTTCTAACTTGACTTTTAAAATCAACTAAACACATGTTGTATATCTGTATGATATGCTAACTTAATGATTTAAAACCTGGAAACACGAAAAACACCGTAAAACCGAATTTACGCCGTCGTAGTAACACCGCGGGCTGTTTTGGGTTAGTTAATTAAAAACTATGATAAACTTTGATTTAAAAGTTTTTATTCTGGGAAAATGATTTTTATTATGAACATGAAACTATATCCAAAAATTATGGTTAAACTCAAAGTGGAAGTATGTTTTCTAAAATGGTCATCTAGACGTCGTTCTTTCGACTGAAATGACTACCTTTATAAAAATGACTTGTAACTTATTTTTCCGACAATAAACCTATACTTTTTCTGTTTAGATTCATAAAATAGAGTTCAATATGAAACCATAGCAATTTGATTCACTCAAAACGGATTTAAAATGAAGAAGTTATGGGTAAAACAAGATTGGATAATTTTTCTCATTTTAGCTACGTGAAAATTGGTAACAAATATATTCCAACCATAACTTAATCAACTTGTATTGTATATTATGTAATCTTGAGATACCATAGACACGTATACAATGTTTCGACCTATCGTGTCGACACATCTATATATATTTCGGAACAACCATAGACACTCTATATGTGAATGTTGGAGTTAGCTATACAGGGTTGAGGTTGATTCCAAAATATATATAGTTTGAGTTGTGATCAATACTGAGATACGTATAGACTGGGTCGTGGATTGATTCAAGATAATATTTATCGATTTATTTCTGTACCTCTAACTGTGGACAACTAGTTGTAGGTTACTAACGAGGACAGCTGACTTAATAAACTTAAAACATCAAAATATATTAAAAGTATTGTAAATATATTTTGAACATACTTTGATATATATGTATATATTGTTATAGGTTCGTGAATCAACCAGTGGCCAAGTCTTACTTCCCGACGAAGTAAAAATCTGTGAAAGTGAGTTATAGTCCCACTTTTAAAATCTAATATTTTTGGGATGAGAATACATGTAGTTTTTATAAATGATTTAAAAAATAGACACAAGTACGTGAAACTATATTCTATGGCTGAATTATCGAAATCGAATATGCCCCTTTTTATTAAGTCTGGTAATCTAAGAATTAGGGAACAGACACCCTAATTGACGCGAATCCTAAAGATAGATCTATTGGGCCTAACAAACCCCATCCAAAGTACCGAATGCTTTAGTACTTCAAAATTTATATCATATCCGAAGGGTGTCCCGGAATGATGGGGATATTCTTATATATGCATCTTGTTAATGTCGGTTATCAGGTGTTTACCATATGAATGATTTTTATCTCTATGTATGGGATGTGTATTGAAATATGAAATCTTGCCGTCTATTGTTACGATTTGATATATATAGGTTAAACCTATAACTCACCAACATTTTTGTTGACGTTTAAAGCATGTTTATTCTCAGGTGAATACTAAGAGCTTTCGCTGTTGCATACTAAAATAAGGACAAGATTTGGAGTCCATGTTTGTATGATATTGTGTAAAAACTGCATTCAAGAAACTGATTTCGATGTAACATATTTGAATTGTAAACCATTATGTAATGGTCGTGTGTAAACAGGATATTTTAGATTATCATTAATTGATAATCTACGTAAAGCTTTTTAAACCTTTATTTATGAAATAAAGGTTATGGTTTGTTTTAAAAATGAATGCAGTCTTTGAAAAACGTCTCATATAGAGGTCAAAACCTCGCAACGAAATCAATTAATATGGAACGTTTTTAATCAATAAGAACGGGACATTTCATTCTGGACTTCAATGATTGAGTTTCCTCAATCGATTGAGTCAACGCAGACTTTACTGCAGAGGAAGACTTTACTTCCTTAGATGCCAAAGCACCTTGCTTTGTAGGATTTATTATTAAGTCCTGTTTAGATTGGATGGGCTTAGTGGCCTTTTTACCATCCGTGCATTTAGATCTCTTGCCTACCGAAACTTGCGCTTCATTTAGCGTAGGGCTTACTGTTATTATTGGATGTGATACGGAGATGGGTGAGGGTGACCTAATTGGCTCTAGGTTATGGTCCGTATCACCGACGGTAGTAGTAACTGTTTGGCGGTCGATAGGTGTCGAAGTCCTAGATCTAGTTATGTAGTGACCCGAACTTTTCCATGTTTATTTATATATATATTAAATGAAATTGTTATTTACATGATTAAGTGTTTCCAACATGTTAAGCAATCAAACTTGTTAAGACTTGATTAATTGAAATATGTTTCATATAGACAATTGACCACCCAAGTTGACCGGTGATTCACGAACGTTAAAACTTGTAAAAACTATATGATGACATATATATGAATATATATATAGTTAACATGATATTATGATAAGTAAACATATCATTAAGTATATTAACAATGAACTACATATGTAAAAACAAGACTACTAACTTAATGATTTTGAAACGAGACATATATGTAACGATTATCGTTGTAACAACATTTAATGTATATATATCATATTAAGAGATATTCATACATCATAATATCATGATAATATAATAATTTAAAATCTCATTTGATATTATAAACATTGGGTTAACAACACTTAACAAGATCATTAACCTAAAGGTTTCAAAACAACACTTACATGTAACGACTAACGATGACTTAACGACTCAGTTAAAATGTATATACATGTAGTGTTTTAATATGTATTCATACACTTTTGAAAGACTTCAAGACACTTATCAAAATACTTCTACTTAACAAAAATGCTTACAATTACATCCTCGTTCAGTTTCATCAACAATTCTACTCGTATGCACCCGTATTTGTACTCGTACAATACACAGCTTTTAGATGTATGTACTATTGGTATATACACTCCAATGATCAGCTCTTAGCAGCCCATTTGAGTCACCTAACACATGTGGGAACCATCATTTGGCAACTAGCATGAAATATCTCATAAAATTACAAAAATACGAGTAATCATTCATGACTTATTTACATGAAAACAAAATTACATATCCTTTATATCTAATCCATACACCAACGACTAAAAACACCTACAAACACTTTAATTCTTCAATTTTCTTCATCTAATTGATCTCTCTCAAGTTCTATCTTCAAGTTCTAAGTGTTCTTCATAAATTCCAAAAGTTCTAGTTTCATAAAATCAAGAATACTTCCAAGATTGCAAGTTTACTTCCAAGTTTTCTAAATCCATTCCAAGTAATCATTCAAGATCAAGAAACCTTTGTTACTTACAGTAGGTTATATTTCTAATACAAGGTAATAATAATATTCAAACTTAAATTCAATTTCTATAACTATAACAATCTTATTTCGAGTGGAAATCTTACTTGAAATTGTTTTCGCGTCATGATTCTGCTTCAAGAACTTTCAAGCCATCCAAGGATTCTTTGAAGCTAGATCCATTTTTCTCATTTCCAGTAGGTTTATCCAAGGAACTTGAGGTAGTAATGATGTTCATAACATCATTCGATTCATACATATAAAGCTATCTTATTCGAAGGTTTAAACTTGTAATCACTAGAACATAGTTTAGTTAATTCTAAACTTGTTCGCAAATAAAAGTTAATCCTTCTAACTTGACTATTAAAATCAACTAAACACATGTTCTATATCTATATGATATGCTAACTTAATGATTTAAAACCTGGAAACACGAAAAACACCGTAAAACCGGATTTACGCCGTCGTAGTAACACCGCGGGCTGTTTTGGGTTAGTTATTTAAAAACTATGATAAACTTTGATTTAAAAGTTGTTATTTTGTGAAAATGATTTTTATTATGAACATGAAACTATATCCAAAAATTATGGTTAAACTCAAAGTGGAAGTATGTTTTCTAAAATGGTCATCTAGACGTCGTTCTTTCGACTAAAATGACTACCTTTACAAAAACGACTTGTAACTTATTTTTCCGACGATAAACCTATACTTTTTCTGTTTATATTCATAAAATATAGTTCAATGTGAAACCATGGCAATTTGATTCACTCCAAACGGATTTAAAATGAAGAAGTTATGGGTAAAACAAGATTGGATAATTTTTCTCATTTTAGCTACGTGAAAATTGGTAACAAATCTATTCCAACCATAACTTAATCAACTTGTATTGTATATTATGTAATCTTGAGATACCATAGACACGTATACAATGTTTCGACCTATCATGTCGACACATCTATATATATTTCGGAACAACCATAGACACTTTATATGTGAATGTTGGAGTTATCTATACAGGGTTGAGGTTGATTCCAAAATATATATAGTTTGAGTTGTGATCAATACTGAGATACGTATACACTGGGTCGTAGATTGATTCAAGATAATATTTATCGATTTATTTCTGTACATCTAACTGTGGACAACTAGTTGTAGGTTAGTAACGAGGACAGCTGACTTAATAAACTTAAAACATCAAAATGTATTAAAAGTGTTGTAAATATATTTTGAACATACTTTGATATATATGTATATATTGTTATAGGTTCGTGAATCAACCAGTGGCCAAGTCTTACTTCCCGACGAAGTAAAAATCTGTGAATGTGAGTTATAGTCCCACTTTTAAAATCTAATATTTTTGAAATGAGAATACATGCAGGTTTTATAAATGATTTACAAAATAGACACAAGTACGTGAAACTACATTCTATGGTTGAATTATCGAAATCGAATATGCCCCTTTTTATTAAGTCTGGTAATCTAAGAATTAGGGAACAGACACCCTAATTGACGCGAATCCTAAAGATAGATCTATTGGGCCTAACAAACCCCATCCAAAGTACCGGATGCTTTAGTACTTCGGAATTTATATCATATCCGAAGGGTGTCCCGGAATGATGGGGATATTCTTATATATATGCATCTTGTTAATGTCGGTTACCAGGTGTTCATCATATGAATGATTTTTATCTCTATGTATGGGATGTGTATTAAAATATGAAATCTTGTGGTCTATTGTTACGATTTGATATATAGAGGTTAAACCTATAACTCACCAACATTTTTGTTGATGTTTAAAGCATGTTTATTCTCAGGTGAATACTAAGAGCTTCCGCTATTGCATACTAAAATAAGGACAAGATTTGGAGTCCATGTTTGTATGATATTGTGTAAAAACTGCATTCAAGAAACTAATTTCGATGTAACATATTTGTATTGTAAACCATTATGTAATGGTCGTGTGTAAACATGATATTTTAGATTATCATTATTTCATAATCTACGTAAAGCTTTTTAAACCTTTATTTAGGAAATAAAGGTTATGGTTTGTTTTAAAAATGAATGCAGTCTTTGAAAAACGTCTCATATAGAGGTCAAAACCTCGCAACGAAATCAATTAATATGGAACGTTTTTAATCAATAAGAACGGGACATTTCAGTTGGTATCCGAGCGTTGGTCTTAGAGAACCAGAAAATTTGCATTAGTGTGTCTTATCGAGTTTGTTAGGATGCATTAGTGAGTCTGGACTTCGACCGTGTTTTCTTTAAAAATGATTGCTTAACATTTTTGTTGGAAACTATATATTATTAACATGTATATATTATGTGATATATTAATCTCTTTGATATTGTGTGATAGATGTCTACCTCTAACACAAATCCCATTGACTCACCTAATAATAACGAAGAGTCGAATATATATTGGACTGATTCACAAGTTCCCGAAGAAGAACCGGAAGAAGAATCAGAACCGGAAGAAGAATCAGAACCGGAAGAGGAGGAACCGGAGGAGGAAATAGAACCGGTAGGGGAAATAATAAAACGGTTAAGTAAAAGAAAATCCTCAACCAACTGACCAAGGTTAATTATGGTCAATGGTGTTTCCGCCAAGGAAGCAAAATATTGGGAGGATTACCAATTCTCCGATGAATCGGATTCCGACGAGAATTCCGATGATGTTATAGAAATTACCCCAACTGAATTTAAAAAGGCAAAAGAAAATAATAAGGGAAAGGGCATAAAAATAGAGAAATCTAATTCCAACCCCGATGAACTTTATATGTATCGTCAACCCCCAAAGTCCTTAAGTTGTAACAATGACCCGGGAACCTCTAAACCACCAGGTTTTTCTAAACCGTTGTGGAAAACGACAGCTAGTATTAGGGGAACATCATATATCCCTAGAAACTTGGCAAAACGAACCAAAACCGAAGAAGAAGAAACGAGCGAGTCGGAATAAGATAGTTGTATTCGTGTGGTGTAATATATGTAATATATTGTGCTTATGCTTTATGATATATGTAAAAATTGCTTGTATTAATAAGTATTTTTTTTATGAATCTTGTAGTGACCCAAACTTTTCCATGTTTATATATATTAATTGAGATTGATATTTACATGATTAAGTGTTTCCAACATGTTAAGCAATCAAACTTGTTAAGACTTGATTAATTGAAATATGTTTAATATAGACAATTGACCACCCAAGTTGACCGGTGATTCACGAATGTTAAAACTTGTAAAAACTATATGATGACATATATATGGTTATATATATAGTTAACATGATATTATGATAAGTAAACATATCATTAAGTATATTAACAATGAACTACATATGTAAAAACAAGACTACTAACTTAATGATTTTGAAACGAGACATATATGTAACGATTATCGTTGTAACGACATTTAATGTATATATATCATATTAAGAGATATTCGTACATCATAATATCATGATAATATAATAATTTAAAATCTCTTTTGATATTATAAACATTGGGTTAACAACATTTAACAAGATCGTTAACCTAAAGGTTTCAAAACAACATTTACATGTAACGACTAACGATGACTTAACGACTCAGTTAAAATGTATATACATGTAATGTTTTAATATGTATTCATACACTTTTTAAAGACTTCAAGGCACTTATCAAAATACTTCTACTTAACAAAAATGCTTACAATTACATCCTCGTTCAGTTTCATCAACAATTCTACTCGTATGCACCCGTATTCGTACTCGTACAATACACAGCTTTTAGATGTATGTACTATTGGTATATACACTCCAATGATCAGCTCTTAGCAGCCCATGTGAGTCACCTAACACATGTGGGAACCATCATTTGGCAACTAGCATGAAATATCTCATAAAATTACAAAAATATGAGTAATCATTCATGACTTATTTACATGAAAACAAAATTACATATCCTTTATATCTAATCCATACACCAACGACCAAAAACACCTACAAACACTTTCATTCTTCAATTTTCTTCATCTAATTGATCTCTCTCAAGTTCTATCTTCAAGTTCTAAGTGTTCTTCATATATTCTACAAGTTCTAGTTACATAAAATCAAGAATACTTTCAAGTTTGCTAGCTCACTTCCAATCTTGTAAGGTGATCATCCAACCTCAAGAAATCTTTGTTTCTTACAGTAGGTTATCATTATAATACAAGGTAATAATCATATTCAAACTTTGGTTCAATTTCTATAACTATAACAATCTTATTTCAAGTGATGATCTTACTTGAACTTGTTTTCGTGTCATGATTCTGCTTCAAGAACTTCGAGCCATCCAAGGATCCATTGAAGCTAGATCCATTTTTCTCTTTTCCAGTAGGTTTATCCAAGGAACTTAAGGTAGTAATGATGTTCATAACATCATTCGATTCATACATATAAAGCTATCTTATTCGAAGGTTTAAACTTGTAATCACTAGAACATAGTTTAGTTAATTCTAAACTTGTTCGCAAACAAAAGTTAATCCTTCTAACTTGACTTTTAAAATAAACTAAACACATGTTCTATATCTATATGATATGATAACTTAATGATTTAAAACCTGGAAACACGAAAAACACCGTAAAACCGGATTTACGCCGTCGTAGTAACACCGCGGGCTGTTTTGGGTTAGTTAATTAAAAACTATGATAAACTTTGATTTAAAAGTTGTTATTCTGAGAAAATGATTTTTATTATGAACATGAAACTATATCCAAAAATTATGGCTAAACTCAAAGTGGAAGTATGTTTTCTAAAATGGTCATCTAGACGTCGTTCTTTCGACTGAAATGACTACCTTTACAAAAACGACTTGTAACTTATTTTTCCGACTATAAACCTATAATTTTTCTGTTTAGATTCATAAAATAGAGTTCAATATGAAACCATAGCAATTTGATTCACTCAAAACGGATTTAAAATGAAGAAGTTATGGGTAAAACAAGATTGGATAATTTTTTCTCATTTTAGCTACGTGAAAATTGGTAACAAATCTATTCCAACCATAACTTAATCAACTTGTATTGTATATTATGTAATCTTGAGATACCATAGACACGTATACAATGTTTCGACCTATCATGTCGACACATCTATATATATTTCGGAACAACCATAGACACTCTATATGTGAATGTTGGAGTTAGCTATACAGGGTTGAGGTTGATTCCAAAATATATATAGTTTGAGTTGTGATCAATACTGAGATACGTATACACTGGGTCGTGGATTGATTCAAGATAATATTTATCGATTTTTTTCTGTACATCTAACTGTGGACAACTAGTTGTAGGTTACTAACGAGGACAGCTGACTTAATAAACTTAAAACATCAAAATATATTAAAAGTGTTGTAAATATATTTTAAACATACTTTGATATATATGTATATATTGTTATAGGTTCGTGAATCAACCAGTGGCCAAGTCTTACTTCCCGACGAAGTAAAAATCTGTGAAAGTGAGTTATAGTCCCACTTTTAAAATCTAATATTTTTGGGATGAGAATACATGCAGGTTTTTATAAATGATTTACAAAATAGACACAAGTACGTGAAACTACATTCTATGGTTGAATTATCAAAATCGAATATGCCCCTTTTTATTAAGTCTGGTAATCTAAGAATTAGGGAACAGACACCCTAATTGACGCGAATCCTAAAGATAGATCTATCGGGCTCAACAAGCCCCATCCAAAGTACCGGATGCTTTAGTACTTCAAAATTTATATCATATCCGAAGGGTGTCCCGGAATGATGGGGATATTCTTATATATATGCATCTTGTTAATGTCGGTTACCAGGTGTTCACCATATGAATTATTTTTATCTCTATGTATGGGATGTGTATTGAAATATGAAATCTTGTGGTCTATTATTATGATTTGATATATATAGGTTAAACCTATAACTCACCAACATTTTTGTTGACGTTTTAAGCATGTTTATTCTCAGGTGAATATTAAGAGCTTCCGCTGTTGCATACTAAAATAAGGACAAGATTTGGAGTCCATGTTTGTATGATATTGTGTAAAAACTGCATTCAAGAAACTGATTTCGATGTAACATATTTGTATTGTAAACCATTATGTAATGGTCGTGTGTAAACAGGATATTTTAGATTATCATTATTTGATAATCTACGTAAAGCTTTTTTTTAAACCTTTATTTATGAAATAAAGGTTATGGTTTGTTTTAAAAATGAATGCAGTCTTTGAAAAACGTCTCATATAGAGGTCAAAACCTCGCAACGAAATCAATTAATATGGAACGTTTTTAATCAATAAGAACGGGACATTTCAGTTGGTATCCGAGCGTTGGTCTTAGAGAACCAGAATTTTGCATTAGTGTGTCTTATCGAGTTTGTTAGGATGCATTAGTGAGTCTGGACTTCGACCGTGTTTACTTGAAAAATGATTGCTTAACAAATTTTGTTGGAAACTATATATTTTTAACATGTGAATATTATGTGATATATTAATCTCTTAACGCGTTTGATATTATGTGATAGATGTCTACCTCTAGAACAAGTCCCATTGACTCACCTAATAATAATGAAGAGTCAAATGTAAATTGGAATGATTCGTGGACTGATTCACAAGTTCCCGAAGAGGAACCGGAAGAAGAGTCGGAACCGGAAGAAGAATCGGAACCGGAAGAAGAATCGGAACCGGGTGAAGAAATAGAACCGGTGGGGGAAATAATAAAACGGTTAAGTAAAAGAAAATCCTCAACCAACCGACCAAGGTTAATTATGGTCAATGGTGTTTCTGCCAAGGAAGCAAAATATTGGGAGGATTACCAATTCTCCGATGAATCGGATTCCGACGAGAATTCCGATGATGTTATAGAAATTACCCCAACAGAATTTAAAAAGGCAAAAGAAAATAATAAGGGAAAGGGCATAAAAATAGAGAAATCTAATTCCAACCCCGATGAACTTTATATGTATCGTCAACCCCTGAAGTTCTTAAGTTGTAACAATGACCCGGGAACCTCTAAACCACCAGGTTTTTCTAAACCAATGTGGACAACGACGGCTCGTATTAGGGGAACATCATATATCCCTATAAACTTGGCAAAACGAACCAAAACCGAAGAAGAAGAAACGAGCGAGTCGGAATAAGATAGTTGTATTCGTGTGGTGTAATATATGTAATATAGTGTTCTTATGCTTTATGATATATGTAAAAATTGCTTGTATTAATAAGTATTTTTTTATGAATCTAACTCTTGTCTATTTTACAGTTTAAAAACACAAAATGGATAGACAACCCAATATTTTAAGAGACCTACCCGGAGACATGATTGATGAAATCTTGTCTAGAGTAGGCCAGAATTCCTCGGCACAACTATTTACGGCGAAATCAGTTTGTAAGACATTCGAAGAACGTTCCAAGAATGTCTTGGTTTATAAGAGACTTTCGTTTGAAAGATGGGAGATATCACATTGGGAAACCCATAAGTTACGTTGTGTTTACTTTGACGCATATATTGCGGGGAACCCAAATGCTATTTTACGCAACGGGTTAAGAAATTATTTTGACTCAATGTATCCGAATATAGGACTTCATGATTTAGAAAAAGCGGCTAACATGCAACATAAAGAATCATACTATGCTTACGGGTTAGTAATGTTCGCTTCTCACCAAAGTGAGAAAAAGAACATCGGGCTACAACTATTAAACAAAACGTTCCCACAAGTGACGGAGTCGGTAATTGGGGTAAGAAATGAGGTTTTTAGGTTATTACGAGACTGTTGGTCATTACGTAACCCTCGTCCCTTTGACGACGTTACAACACGCTGTCTTATCAACGGCCATAACGGTTATGTTCCACAAGACCAAGGATGGGAAGTAGTCCTAGTAAAACCAGAATGCATGACTTGTTTCTGGACGTATGAATTACGTGTCTTTATTGCCTTTGCTGAACGACTTGTGTACTAGCTAGAATTATCTTCACAACTATCTTGTATCAAAGTTATTGTGTGCTATATTTCATGCTTTATGTAAAATAAGCGGTATTGTAAGTTTGTAAAATATTGTATAAAAGTTTGAACGCGAAATATTATTATAATCAGTTTTTCATATAGAATTGTAGTAGTTGAATTGTATATTAGCTACTAAGTATGAACTTAACGGGTAGGTACTACCCGAATTTAAACTTATAAAACGCTAATATGAAGAAAAAGCTTTTATAAATGAGTTCATATTATGCTACGAAATACTATTAACTACTCTTAATATTCTGTATGATTAACTTGTTCCATTTGACTATTTTGAAGGAAATGGCACCGACTACTCCACACACCGTGAATATGAATGAAGAGGAATTCCGTACTTTTCTAGCTTCAAACATAGCCGCAGTACAGGCTGCGCTACATACCAACAATAACCTTGGATCTGGCAGTACAGGAAATCGTGTAGGATGCACCTACAAAGAATTCACTGCCTGCAAACCTTTGGAATTTGATGGAACCAAAGGACCGATCGGATTGAAACGGTGGACCGAGAAGGTCGAATCGGTGTTTGCCATAAGTAAGTGTACTGAAGAGGACAAAGTGAAGTACGCTATGCATACCTTCACAGGTTCTGCGTTAACATGGTGGAATACCTATCTAGAGCAAGTGGGACAAGATGATGCTTACGCACTACCGTGGTCAGCATTCAAGCACTTGATGAACGAGAAGTACCGTCCCAGAACCGAGGTCAATAAGCTCAAGACAGAACTTAGAGGGTTACGAACCCAAGGATTTGATATTACCACGTACGAAAGACGATTCACAGAATTGTGCCTATTGTGTCCGGGAGCATTCGAAGATGAGGAAGAGAAGATCGACGCGTTTGTGAAAGGATTACCGGAAAGAATCCAAGAAGATATAAGTTCACACGAGCCCGCCTCCATACAACAGGCATGTAGAATGGCTCACAAACTCGTGAACCAAATTGAAGAAAGAATTAAAGAACAGACTGCTGAAGAGGCCAATGTGAAGCAAGTCAAAAGAAAGTGGGAGGAAAACGGTGATAAGAATCACCAATACAACAACAACAGCAATTACAACAATAATCGCAACAATTATCCCAACAATCGCAACATCAATCGCAACTACAACAAACGGCCCAACAACAACAACAACAACAACAACAGCAACTACAACAATCATCCCAACAACAATAATAACCGCAACAACAACAACAATCAGAAGCAGCTATGCCAAAGGTGTGAAAAGAATCACTCGGGGTTCTGCACCAAATTTTGCAACAAGTGTAAAAGAAATGGTCATAGCGCGGCGAAGTGTGAGGTCTACGGACCAGGGGTTAATAGAATGAAAGGAACAAATGGTGTCGGAACGAGTAATGGCGGAGCAAGTAGTGTCGGAGCAAGTTATGCCAATGTAGTTTGTTATAAATGTGGAAAACCGGGCCACATTATTAGAAATTGCCCGAACCAGGAGAACACGAATGGACAAGGCCGTGGAAGAGTTTTCAATATTAATGCGGCAGAGGCACAGGAAGACCCGGAGCTTGTTACGGGTACGTTTCTTATTGACAATAAATCTGCTTACGTTTTATTTGATTCGGGTGCGGATAGAAGCTATATGAGTAGAGATTTTTGTGCTAAATTAAGTTGTCCATTGACGCCTTTGGATAGTAAATTTTTACTCGAATTAGCAAATGGTAAATTAATTTCAGCAGATAATATATGTCGGAATCGAGAAATTAAACTGGTTAGCGAAACATTTAAGATTGATTTGATACCAGTAGAGTTAGGGAGTTTTGATGTGATAATCGGTATGGACTGGTTGAAAGAAGTGAAAGCGGAGATCGTTTGTTACAAAAATGCAATTCGCATTATACGAGAAAAAGGAAAACCCTTAATGGTGTATGGAGAAAAGGGCAACACGAAGCTACATCTTATTAGTAATTTGAAAGCACAAAAACTAATAAGAAAAGGTTGCTATGCTGTTCTAGCACACGTCAAGAAAGTACAAACTGAAGAAAAGAGCATCAATGATGTTCCCGTCGCAAAAGAATTTCCTGATGTATTTCCGAAAGAATTACCGGGATTACCCCCACATCGATCCGTTGAATTTCAAATAGATCTTGTACCAGGAGCTGCACCAATAGCTCGTGCTCCTTACAGACTCGCACCCAGCGAGATGAAAGAACTACAAAGCCAATTACAAGAACTTTTAGAGCGTGGTTTCATTCGACCAAGCACATCACCGTGGGGAGCTCCTGTTTTTTTTGTCAAGAAGAAAGATGGTACATTCAGGTTGTGTATCGACTACCGAGAGTTGAACAAACTTACCATCAAGAACCGCTACCCATTACCGAGAATCGACGACTTATTTGATCAACTACAAGGCTCGTCTGTTTATTCAAAGATTGACTTACGTTCCGGGTATCATCAAATGCGGGTGAAAGAAGATGATATTCCAAAGACTGCTTTCAGAACACGTTACGGTCATTACGAGTTTATGGTCATGCCGTTTTGTTTAACTAATGCACCAGCTGTGTTCATGGACCTTATGAACCGAGTGTGTGGACCATACCTTGACAAGTTTGTCATTGTTTTCATTGATGACATACTTATTTACTCAAAGAATGACCAAGAACACGGTGAACATTTGAGAAAGGTGTTAGAAGTATTGAGGAAGGAAGAATTGTATGTTAAGTTTTCAAAGTGTGCATTTTGGTTGGAAGAAGTTCAATTCCTCGGTCACATAGTGAACAAAGAAGGTATTAAGGTGGATCCGGCAAAGATAGAAACTGTTGAAAAGTGGGAAACCCCGAAAACTCCGAAACACATACGCCAGTTTTTAGGACTAGCTGGTTACTACAGAAGGTTCATCCAAGACTTTTCCAGAATAGCAAAACCCTTGACTGCATTAACGCATAAAGGGAAGAAATTTGAATGGAATGATGAACAAGAGAAAGCATTTCAGTTATTGAAGAAAAAGCTAACTACGGCACCTATATTGTCATTGCCTGAAGGGAATGATGATTTTGTGATTTATTGTGACGCATCAAAGCAAGGTCTCGGTTGTGTATTAATGCAACGAACGAAGGTGATTGCTTATGCGTCTAGACAATTAAAGATTCACGAACAAAATTATACGACGCATGATTTGGAATTAGGCGCGGTTGTTTTTGCATTAAAGACTTGGAGGCACTACTTATATGGGGTCAAAAGTATTATATATACCGACCACAAAAGTCTTCAACACATATTTAATCAGAAACAACTGAATATGAGGCAGCGTAGGTGGATTGAATTATTGAATGATTACGACTTTGAGATTCGTTACCACCCGGGGAAGGCAAATGTGGTAGCCGATGCCTTGAGCAGGAAGGACAGAGAACCCATTCGAGTAAAATCTATGAATATAATGATTCATAATAACATTACTACTCAAATAAAGGAGGCGCAACAAGGAGTTTTAAAGGAGGGAAATTTAAAGGATGAAATACCCAAAGGATCGGAGAAGCATCTTAATATTCGGGAAGACGGAACCCGGTATAGGGCTGAAAGGATTTGGGTACCAAAATTTGGAGATATGAGAGAAATGGTACTTAGAGAAGCTCATAAAACCAGATACTCAATACATCCTGGAACGGGGAAGATGTACAAGGATCTCAAGAAACATTTTTGGTGGCCGGGTATGAAAGCCGATGTTGCTAAATACGTAGGAGAATGTTTGACGTGTTCTAAGGTCAAAGCTGAGCATCAGAAACCATCAGGTCTACTTCAACAACCCGAAATCCCGGAATGGAAATGGGAAAACATTACCATGGATTTCATCACTAAATTGCCAAGGACTGCAAGTGGTTTTGATACTATTTGGGTAATAGTTGATCGTCTCACCAAATCAGCACATTTCCTGCCAATAAGAGAAGATGACAAGATGGAGAAGTTAGCACGACTGTATTTGAAGGAAGTCATCTCCAGACATGGAATACCAATCTCTATTATCTCTGATAGGGATGGCAGATTTATTTCAAGATTCTGGCAGACATTACAGCAAGCATTAGGAACTCGTCTAGACATGAGTACTGCCTATCATCCACAAACTGATGGGCAGAGCGAAAGGACGATACAAATGCTTGAAGACATGCTACGAGCATGTGTTATTGATTTCGGAAACAGTTGGGATCGACATCTACCGTTAGCAGAATTTTCCTACAACAACAGCTACCATTCAAGCATTGAGATGGCGCCGTTTGAAGCACTTTATGGTAGAAAGTGAAGGTCTCCGATTTGTTGGAGTGAAGTGGGGGATAGACAGATTACAGGTCCAGAGATTATACAAGAAACTACCGAGAAGATCATCCAAATTCAACAACGGTTGAAAACCGCCCAAAGTCGACAAAAGAGCTACGCTGACATTAAAAGAAAAGATATAGAATTTGAAATTGGAGAGATGGCCATGCTTAAAGTTGCACCTTGGAAAGGCGTTGTTCGATTTGGTAAACGAGGGAAATTAAATCCAAGGTATATTGGACCATTCAAGATTATTGATCGTGTCGGACCAGTAGCTTACCGACTTGAGTTACCTCAACAACTCGCGGCTGTACATAACACTTTCCACGTCTCGAATTTGAAGAAATGTTTTGCTAAAGAAGATCTCACTATTCCGTTAAATGAAATCCAAATCAACGAAAAACTTCAATTCATCGAAGAACCCGTCGAAATAATGGATCGTGAGGTTAAAAGACTTAAGCAAAAAAAGATACCAATTGTTAAGGTTCGATGGAATGCTCGTAGAGGACCCGAGTTCACCTGGGAGCGTGAAGATCAGATGAAGAAGAAATACCCGCATCTATTTCCAGAAGATTCGTCAACACCTTCAACAGCTTAAAATTTCGGGACGAAATTTATTTAACGGGTAGGTACTGTAGTGACCCAAACTTTTCCATGTTTATATATATTAATTGAGATTGATATTTACATGATTAAGTGTTTCCAACATGTTAAGCAATCAAACTTGTTAAGACTTGATTAATTGAAATATGTTTCATATAGACAATTGACCACCCAAGTTGACCGGTGATTCACGAACGTTAAAACTTGTAAAAACTATATGATGACATATATATGGTTATATATATAGTTAACATGATATTATGATAAGTAAACATATCATTAAGTATATTAACAATGAACTACATATGTAAAAACAAGACTACTAACTTAATGATTTTGAAACGAGACATATATGTAACGATTATCGTTGTAACGACATTTAATGTATATATATCATATTAAGAGATATTTGTACATCATAATATCATGATAATATAATAATTTAAAATCTCTTTTGATATTATAAACATTGGGTTAACAACATTTAACAAGATCGTTAACCTAAAGGTTTCAAAACAACATTTACATGTAACGACTAACGATGACTTAACGACTCAGTTAAAATGTATATACATGTAATGTTTTAATATGTATTCATACACTTTTGAAAGACTTAAAGACACTTATCAAAATACTTCTACTTAACAAAAATGCTTACAATTACATCCTCGTTCAGTTTCATCAACAATTCTACTCGTATGCACCCGTATTCGTACTCGTACAATACACAGCATTTAGATGTATGTACTATTGGTATATACACTCCAATGATCAGCTCTTAGCAGCCCATGTGAGTCACCTAACACATGTGGGAACCATCATTTGGCAACTAGCATGAAATATCTCATAAAATTACAAAAATATGAGTAATCATTCATGACTTATTTACATGAAAACAAAATTACATATCCTTTATATCTAATCCATACACCAACGACCAAAAACACCTACAAACACTTTCATTCTTCAATTTTCTTCATCTAATTGATCTCTCTCAAGTTCTATCTTCAAGTTCTAAGTGTTCTTCATATATTCTACAAGTTCTAGTTACATAAAATCAAGAATACTTTCAAGTTTGCTAGCTCACTTCCAATCTTGTAAGGTGATCATCCAACCTCAAGAAATCTTTGTTTCTTACAGTAGGTTATCATTATAATACAAGGTAATAATCATATTCAAACTTTGGTTCAATTTCTATAACTATAACAATCTTATTTCAAGTGATGATCTTACTTGAACTTGTTTTCGTGTCATGATTCTGCTTCAAGAACTTCGAGCCATCCAAGGATCCATTGAAGCTAGATCCATTTTTCTATTTTCCAGTAGGTTTATCCAAGGAACTTAAGGTAGTAATGATGTTCATAACATCATTCGATTCATACATATAAAGCTATCTTATTCGAAGGTTTAAACTTGTAATCACTAGAACATAGTTTAGTTAATTCTAAACTTGTTCGCAAACAAAAGTTAATCCTTCTAACTTGACTTTTAAAATCAACTAAACACATGTTCTTTATCTATATGATATGCTAACTTAATGATTTAAAACCTGGAAACACGAAAAACACCGTAAAACCGGATTTACGCCGTCGTAGTAACACCGCGGGCTGTTTTGGGTTAGTTAATTAAAAACTATGATAAACTTTGATTTAAAAGTTTTTATTCTGAGAAAATGATTTTTATTATGAACATGAAACTATATCCAAAAATTATGGCTAAACTCAAAGTGGAAGTATGTTTTCTAAAATGGTCATCTAGACGTCGTTCTTTCGACTGAAATGACTACCTTTACAAAAACGACTTGTAACTTATTTTTCTGACTATAAACCTATAATTTTTCTGTTTAGATTCATAAAATAGAGTTCAATATGAAACCATAGCAATTTGATTCACTCAAAACGGATTTAAAATGAAGAAGTTATGGGTAAAACAAGATTGGATAATTTTTTCTCATTTTAGCTACGTGAAAATTGGTAACAAATCTATTCCAACCATAACTTAATCAACTTGTATTGTATATTATGTAATCTTGAGATACCATAGACACGTATACAATGTTTCGACCTATCATGTCGACACATCTATATATATTTCGGAACAACCATAGACACTCTATATGTGAATGTTGGAGTTAGCTATACAGGGTTGAGGTTGATTCCAAAATATATATAGTTTGAGTTGTGATCAATACTGAGATACGTATACACTGGGTCGTGGATTGATTCAAGATAATATTTATCGATTTTTTTCTGTACATCTAACTGTGGACAACTAGTTGTAGGTTACTAACGAGGACAGCTGACTTAATAAACTTAAAACATCAAAATATATTAAAAGTGTTGTAAATATATTTTAAACATACTTTGATATATATGTATATATTGTTATAGGTTCGTGAATCAACCAGTGGCCAAGTCTTACTTCCCGACGAAGTAAAAATCTGTGAAAGTGAGTTATAGTCCCACTTTTAAAATCTAATATTTTTGGGATGAGAATACATGCAGGTTTTTATAAATGATTTACAAAATAGACACAAGTACGTGAAACTACATTCTATGGTTGAATTATCGAAATCGAATATGCCCCTTTTTATTAAGTCTGGTAATCTAAGAATTAGAGAACAGACACCCTAATTGACGCGAATCCTAAAGATAGATCTATCGGGCCCAACAAGCCCCATCCAAAGTACCGGATGCTTTAGTACTTCGAAATTTATATCATATCCGAAGGGTGTCCCGGAATGATGGGGATATTCTTATATATATGCATCTTGTTAATGTCGGTTACCAGGTGTTCACCATATGAATTATTTTTATCTCTATGTATGGGATGTGTATTGAAATATGAAATCTTGTGGTCTATTATTATGATTTGATATATATAGGTTAAACCTATAACTCACCAACATTTTTGTTGACGTTTTAAGCATGTTTATTCTCAGGTGAATATTAAGAGCTTCCGCTGTTGCATACTAAAATAAGGACAAGATTTGGAGTCCATGTTTGTATGATATTGTGTAAAAACTGCATTCAAGAAACTGATTTCGATTTAACATATTTGTATTGTAAACCATTATGTAATGGTCGTGTGTAAACAGGATATTTTAGATTATCATTATTTGATAATCTACGTAAAGCTTTTTTTTAAACCTTTATTTATGAAATAAAGGTTATGGTTTGTTTTAAAAATGAATGCAGTCTTTGAAAAACGTCTCATATAGAGGTCAAAACCTCGCAACGAAATCAATTAATATGGAACGTTTTTAATCAATAAGAACGGGACATTTCAAATCTAACTCTTGTCTATTTTACAGTATAAAAACACAAAATGGATAGACAACCCAATATTTTAAGAGACCTACTCGGAGACATGATTGATGAAATCTTGTCTAGAGTCGGTCAGAATTCTTCGGCACAACTATTTAAGGCGAGATCAGTTTGTAAGACATTCGAAGAACGTTCCAAGAATGCCTTGGTTTATAAAAGGCTTTCGTTCAAAAGATGGGGGATATCACATTGGGAAATCCATAAGTTACGATGTGTTTACTTTGACGCATATATTGCGGGGAACCCAAATGCTATTTTACGCAACGGGTTAAGAAATTATTTTGACTCAATATATCCGAATATAGGACTTCGTGATTTAGAAAAAGCGGTTAACATGCAACATAAAGAAGCATGTTATGCTTACGGGTTATTAATGTTCGCTTCTCACCAAAGTGAGAACAAGAACATCGGGCTACAACTATTAAACAAAACGTTCCCACAAGTGACGGAGTCGGTAATTGGGGTAAGAAATGAGGTTTTTAGGTTATTACGAGACTGTTGGTCATTACGTAAACCTCGTCCCTTTGACAACGTTACAACACGCTGTCTTATCAACTACCATAACGGTTATGTTCCACAAGACCAAGGATGGGAAGTAGTCCTAGTAAAACCAGAATGCATGACTTGTTTCTGGACGTATGAATTACGTGTCTTTATTGCCTTTGCTGAACGACTTGTGTACTAGCTAGAATTATCTTCACAACTATCTTGTATCAAAGTTATTGTGTGCTATATTTCATGCTTTATGTAAAATAAGCGGTATTGTAAGTTTGTAAAATATTGTATAAAAGTTTGAACGCGAAATATTATTATAATCAGTTTTTCATATAGAATTGTAGTAGTTGAATTGTATATTAGCTACTAAGTATGAACTTAACGGGTAGGTACTACCCGAATTTAAACTTATAAAACGCTAATATGAAGAAAAAGCTTTTATAAATAAGTTCATATTATGCTACGAAATACTATTAACTACTCTAAATATTCTGTATGATTAACTTGTTCCATTTGACTATTTTGAAGGAAATGGCACCGACTACTCGACACACCGTGAATATGAATGAAGAGGAATTCCGTACTTTTCTAGCTTCAAACATAGCCGCAGTACAGGCTGTGCTACATACCAATAATAACCTTGGATCTAGCAGTACAGGAAATCGTGTAGGATGCACCTACAAAGAATTCACTGCCTGCAAACCTTTGGAATTTGATGGAACCGAAGGACCGATCGGATTGAAACGGTGGACCGAGAAGGTTGAATCGGTGTTTGCCATAAGTAAGTGTATTGAAGAGGACAAAGTGAAGTACGCTACGCATACCTTCACAGATTCTGCGTTAACAATGTGGAATACCTATCTTGAGCAAGTGGGACAAGATGATGCTTACACACTACCGTGGTCAGCATTCAAACACTTGATGAACGAGAAGTACTGTCCCAGAACCGAGGTCAATAAGCTCAAGACAGAACTTAGAGGGTTACGAACCCAAGGATTTGATATTACCACGTACGAAAGACGATTCACAGAATTGTGCTTATTGTGTCCGGGAGCGTTCGAAGATGAGGAAGAGAAGATCGACGCATTTGTGAAAGGATTACCGGAAAGAATCCAAGAAGATATAAGTTCACACGAGCCCGCCTCCATACAACATGCATGTAGAATGGCTCACAAACTAGTGAACCAGATTGAAGAAAGAATTAAAGAACAGACTGCTGAAGAGGCCAATATGAAGCAAGTCAAAAGAAAGTGGGAGGAAAACGGTGATAAGAATCACCAATACAACAACAACAGCAATTACAACAATAATCGCAACAACTATCCCAACAATCGCAATATCAATCGCAACTACAACAAACGGCCCAACAACAACAACAACAACAACAACAACAACAACAACAACAACAACAGCAACTACAACAATCATCCCAACAATAATAATAACCGCAACAACAACAACAATCAGAAGCAGCTATGCCAAAGGTGTGAAAAGTATCACTCGGGGTTCTGCACCAAATTTTGCAACAAGTGTAAAAGAAATGGTCATAGCGCGGCGAAGTGTGAGGTCTACGGACCAGGGGTTAACAGAACGAAAGGAACAAATGGTGTCGGAATGAGTAATGGCGGAGCAAGTAGTGTCGGAGCAAGTTATGCCAATGTAGTTTGTTATAAATGTGGAAAACCGGGCCACATTATTTGAAATTGCCCGAACCAGGAGAACATGAATGGACAAGGCCGTGGAAGAGTTTTCAATATTAATGCGGCAGAGGCACAGGAAGACCCGGAGCTTGTTACGGGTACGTTTCTTATTGACAATAAATCTGCTTACGTTTTATTTGATTCGGGTGCGGATAGAAGCTATATGAGTAGAGATTTTTGTGCTAAATTAAGTTGTCCATTGACGCCTTTGGATAGTAAATTTTTACTCGAATTAGCAAATGGTAAATTAATTTCAGCAGATAATATATGTCGGAATCGAGAAATTAAAATGGTTAGCGAAACATTTAAGATTGACTTGATACCAGTAGAGTTAGGGAGTTTTGATGTGATAATCGGTATGGACTGGTTGAAAGAAGTGAAAGAAGAGATCGTTTGTTACAAAAATGCAATTCGCATTATACGAGAAAAAGGAAAACCCTTAATGGTGTACGGAGAAAAGGGCAACACGAAGCTACATCTTATTAGTAATTTGAAGGCACAAAAACTAATAAGAAAAGGTTGCTATGCTATTCTAGCACACGTCGAGAAAGTACAAACTGAAGAAAAGAGCATCAATGATGTTCCCGTCGCAAAAGAATTTCCCGATGTATTTCCGAAAGAATTACTGGGATTACCCCCACATCGATCTGTTGAATTTCAAATAAATATTGTACCAGGAGCTGCACTAATAGCTCGTGCTCCTTACAGACTCGCACCCAGCGAGATGAAAGAACTGCAAAGCCAATTACAAGAACTTTTAGAGCGTGGTTTCATTCGACCAAGCACATCACCGTGGGGAGCTCCTGTTTTGTTTGTCAAGAAGAAAGATGGTACATTCAGGTTGTGTATCGACTACCGAGAGTTGAACAAACTTACCATTAAGAACCGCTACCCACTACCAAGAATCGACGACTTATTTGATCAACTACAAGGCTCGTCTGTTTATTCAAAGATTGACTTACGTTCCGGGTATCATCAAATGCGGGTGAAAGAAGATGATATTCCAAAGACTGCTTTCAGAACACGTTATGGTCATTACGAGTTTATGGTCATGCCGTTTGGTTTAACTAATGCACCAGCTGTGTTCATGGACCTTATGAACCGAGTGTGTGGACCATACCTTGACAAGTTTGTCATTATTTTCATTGATGACATACTTATTTACTCAAAGAATGACCAAGAACACGGTGAACATTTGAGAAAGGTGTTAGAAGTATTGAGGAAGGAAGAATTGTACGCTAAGTTTTCAAAGTGTGCATTTTGGTTGGAAGAAGTTCAATTCCTCAGTCACATAGTGAACAAAGAAGGTATTAAGGTGGATCCGGCAAAGATAGAAACTGTTGAAAAGTGGGAAACCCCGAAAACTCCGAAACACATACGCCAGTTTTTAGGACTAGCTGGTTACTACAAAAGGTTCATCCAAGACTTTTCCAGAATAGCAAAAACCTTGACTGCATTAACGCATAAAGGGAAGAAATTTGAATGGAAGGATGAACAAGAGAAAGCGTTCCAGTTATTGAAGAAAAAGCTAACTACGGCACCTATATTGTCATTGCCTGAAGGGAATGATAATTTTGTGATTTATTGTGACGCATCAAAGCAAGGTCTCGGTTGTGTATTAATGCAACGAACGAAGGTGATTGCTTATGCGTCTAGACAATTGAAGATTCACGAACAAAATTATACGACGCATGATTTGGAATTAGGCGTGGTTGTTTTTGCATTAAAGACTTGGAGGCACTACTTATATGGGGTCAAAAGTATTATATATACCGACCACAAAAGTCTTCAACACATATTTAATCATAAACAACTGAATATGAGGCAGCGTAGGTGGATTGAATTGTTGAATGATTACGACTTTGAAATTCGTTACCACCCGAGAAAGGCAAATGTGGTAGCCGATGCCTTGAGCAGGAAGGACAGAGAACCCATTCGAGTAAAATCTATGAATATAATGATTCACAATAACCTTACTACTCAAATAAAGGAGGCACAACAAGGAGTTTTAAAAGAGGGAAATTTAAAGGATAAAATACCCAAAGAATCGGAGAAGCATCTTAATATTCGGGGAGACAGAACCCGGTATAGGGCTGAAAGGATTTGGGTACCAAAATTTGGAGATATGAGAGAAATGGTACTTAGAGAAGCTCATAAAACTAGATATTCAATACATCCTGGAACGGGGAATATGTACAAGGATATCAAGAAACATTTTTAGTGGCCGGGTATGAAAGCCGATGTTGCTAAATACGTAGGAGAATGTTTGACTTGTTCTAAGGTCAAAGCTGAGCATCAGAAACCATCAGGTCTACTTCAACAACCCGAAATCCCGGAATGGAAATGGGAAAACATTACCATGGATTTCATCACTAAATTGCCAAGGACTGCAAGTGGTTTTGATACTATTTGGGTAATAGTTGATCGTCTCACCAAATCAGCACACTTCCTGCCAATAAGAGAAGATGACAAGATGGAGAAGTTAGCACGACTGTATTTGAAGGAAGTCGTCTCCAGACATGGAATACCAATCTCTATTATCTCTGATAGGGATGGCAGATTTATTACAAGATTCTGGCAGACATTACAGCAAGCATTAGGAACTCGTCTAGACATGAGTACTGCCTATCATCCACAAACTGATGGGCAGAGCGAAAGGACGATACAAACGCTTGAAGACATGCTACGAGCATGTGTTATTGATATCGGAAATAGTTGGGATCGACATCTACCGTTAGTAGAAAGTGCAGGTCTCCGATTTGTTGGAGTGAAGTGGGGGATAGACAGATTACGGGTCCAGAGATAATACAAGAAACTACCGAGAAGATCATCCAAATTCAACAGCGGTTGAAAACCGCCCAAAGTCGACAAAAGAGCTACGCTGACATTAAAAGAAAAGATATAGAATTTGAAATTGGAGAGATGGTCATGCTTAAAGTGGCACCTTGGAAAGGCGTTGTTCGATTTGGTAAACGAGGGAAATTAAATCCAAGGTATATTGGACCATTCAAGATTATTGATCGTGTCGGACCAGTAGCTTACCGACTTGAGTTACCTCAACAACTCGCGGCTGTACATAACACTTTCCACGTCTCGAATTTGAAGAAATTTTTTTCTAAAGAAGATCTCACTATTCCTTTAGATGAAATCCAAATCAACGAAAAACTTCAATTTATCGAAGAACCCGTCGAAATAATGGATCGTGAGGTTAAAAGACTTAAGCAAAATAAGATACCAATTGTTAAGGTTCGATGGAATGCTCGTAGAGGACCCGAGTTCACCTGGGAACGAGAAGATCAGATGAAGAAGAAATACCCGCATTTATTTCCAGAAGATACGTCAACACCTCCAACTGCTTAAAATTTCGGGACGAAATTTATTTAACGGGTAGGTACTGTAGTGACCCGAACTTTTCCATGTTTATTTATATATATATTAAATGAAATTGTTATTTACATGATTAAGTGTTTCCAACATTTTAAGCAATCAAACTTGTTAAGACTTGATTAATTGAAATATGTTTCATATAGACAATTGACCACCCAAGTTGACCGGTGATTCACGAACGTTAAAACTTGTAAAAACTATATGATGACATATATATGGATATATATATAGTTAACATGATATTATGATAAGTAAACATATCATTAAGTATATTAACAATGAACTACATATGTAAAAACAAGACTACTAACTTAATGATTTTGAAACGAGACATATATGTAATGATTATCGTTGTAACAACATTTAATGTATATATATCAAATTAAGAGATATTCATACATCATAATATCATGATAATATAATAATTTAAAATCTCATTTGATATTATAAACATTGGGTTAACAACACTTAACAAGATCGTTAACCTAAAGGTTTCAAAACAACACTTACATGTAACGACTAGCGATGACTTAACGACTCAGTTAAAATGTATATACATGTAGTGTTTTAATATGTATTCATACACTTTTGAAAGACTTCAAGACACTTATCAAAATACTTCTACTTAACAAAAATGCTTACAATTACATCCTCGTTCAGTTTCATCAACAATTCTACTCGTATGCACCCGTATTTGTACTCGTACAATACACAGCTTTTAGATGTATTTACTATTGGTATATACACTCCAATGATCAGCTCTTAGCAGCACATGTGAGTCACCTAACACATGTGGGAACCATCATTTGGCAACTAGCATGAAATATCTCATAAAATTACAAAAATATGAGTAATCATTCATGACTTATTTACATGAAAACAAAATTACATATCCTTTATATCTAATCGATACACCAACGACTAAAAACACCTACAAACACTTTCATTCTTCAATTTTCTTCATCTAATTGATCTCTCTCAAGTTCTATCTTCAAGTTCTAAGTGTTCTTCATAAATTCCAAAAGTTCTAGTTTCATAAAATCAAGAATACTTCCAAGTTTGCAAGTTTACTTCCAAGATCCATTCCAAGTAATCATCCAAGATCAAGAAACCTTTGTTACTTACAGTAGGTTATCTTTCTAATACAAGGTAATAATAATATTCAAACTTAAATTCAATTTCTATAACTATAACAATCTTATTTCGAGTGGAAATCTTACTTGAAATTGTTTTCGCGTCATGATTCTGCTTCAAGAACTTTCAAGCCATCCAAGAATCCTTTGAAGCTAGATCCATTTTTCTCATTTCCAGTAGGTTTATCCAAGAAACTTGAGGTAGTAATGATGATCATAACATCATTCGATTCATACATATAAAGCTATCTTATTCGAAGGTTTAAACTTGTAATCACTAGAACATAGTTTAGTTAATTCTAAACTTGTTCTCAAATAAAAGTTAATCCTTCTAACTTGACTTTTAAAATCAACTAAACACATGTTCTATATCTATATGATATGCTAACTTAATGATTTAAAACCTGGAAACACGAAAAGCACCGTAAAACCGGATTTACGCCGTCGTAGTAACACCGCGGGCTGTTTTGGGTTAGTTAATTAAAAACTATGATAAACTTTGATTTAAAAGTTGTTATTCTGGGAAAATGATTTTTATTATGAACATGAAACTATATCCAAAAATTATGGTTAAACTCAAAGTGGAAGTATGTTTTCTAAAATGGTCATCTAGACGTCGTTCTTTTGACTGAAATGACTATCTTTACAAAAATGACTTGTAACTTGTTTTTCCGACTATAAACCTATACTTTTTCTGTTTATATTCATAAAATAGAGTTCAATATGAAACCATAGCAATTTGATTCACTCAAAACGGATTTAAAATGAAGAAGTTATGGGTAAAACAAGATTGGATAATTTTTCTCATTTTAGCTACGTGAAAATTGGTACCAAATCTATTCCAACCATAACTTAATCAACTTGTATTGTATATTATGTAATCTTGAGATACCATAGACACGTATACAATGTTTCGACCTATCATGTCGACACATCTATATATATTTCGGAACAACCATAGACACTCTATATATGAATGTTTGAGTTAGCTATACAGGGTTGAGGTTGATTCCAAAATATATATAGTTTGAGTTGTGATCAATACCGAGATACGTATACACTGGGTCGTAGATTGATTCAAGATAATATTTATCGATTTATTTCTGTACATCTAACTGTGGACAACTAGTTATAGGTTACTAACGAGGACAGCTGACTTAATAAACTTAAAACATCAAAATGTATTAAAAGTGTTGTAAATATATTTTGAACATACTTTGATATATATGTATATATTGTTATAGGTTCGTGAATCAACTAGTGGCCAAATCTTACTTCCTGACGAAGTAAAAATCTGTGAATGTGAGTTATAGTCCCACTTTTAAAATCTAATATTTTTGGGATGAGAATACATGCAGGTTTTATAAATGATTTACAAAATAGACACAAGTACGTGAAACTACTTTCTATGGTTAAATTATCGAAATCGAATATGCCCCTTTTTATTAAGTCTGGTAATCTAAGAATTAGGGAACAGACACCCTAATTGACGCGAATCCTAAAGATAGATCTATTGGGCCTAACAAACCCCATCCAAAGTACCGGATGCTTTAGTACTTCGGAATTTATATCATATCCGAAGGGTGTCCCGGAATGATGGGGATATTCTTATATATGCATCTTGTTAATGTCGGTTACCAGGTGTTCATCATATGAATGATTTTTATCTCTATGTATGAGATGTGTATTAAAATATGAAATCTTGTGGTCTATTGTTACGATTTGATATATATAGGTTAAACCTATAACTCACCAACATTTTTGTTGACGTTTAAAGCATGTTTATTCTCAGGTGAATACTAAGAGCTTCCGCTATTGCATACTAAAATAAGGACAAGATTTAGAGTCCATGTTTGTATGATATTGTGTAAAAACTGCATTCAAGAAACTAATTTCGATGTAACATATTTGTATTGTAAACCATTATGTAATGGTCGTGTGTAAACAGGATATTTTAGATTATCATTATTTGATAATCTACGTAAAGCTTTTTAAACCTTTATTTAGGAAATAAAGGTTATGGTTTGTTTTAAAAATGAATGCAGTCTTTGAAAAACGTCTCATATAGAGGTCAAAACCTCGCAACGAAATCAATTAATATGGAACGTTTTTAATCAATAAGAACGGGACATTTCAAGTTACTCGTTGGGTTAGCGGAGTCTGAATCATCTCATCAGGTATATATCGAGTTCTCTTAGGAGAATGTTTGGGAGACGATTCAGATGCTGTAGCTGAAGTGTCGGTGTCACTGCTCACTTCAGGTGTTGTGGAAAGGGTTGGTTCAATCCTAGTTGGATTAGGTTCCCTAATCCTCACGGGTTGAGCTTGGTGTGCTGCCCTAGATCGTTTAAGGTTCACCCTAAGTGGAGGATTAGCTGGTCTAGGTGGTTGTACTATAGGTTCCTCTATAACCTCTGGGGCTGGAACCGCGGCGGGTTCAACTTGTTCTTGTTGTACCGGGTTCGGAAGAGGTATTCCTACAGCCTCAAAATAAGAACGCATACGAGCATCTTGGGGTTCAGCTAGCCTCACTAGCCAATTTAGAATCGGCGCAGTGAATTGATTATCAGATACCATCGGGGTATTCATCTTCAGCTCCCCAAATCGTTTCATCTGTAATCCATGTGTACCTGGTACAAATATATTTGCATTTCTGCAAGCATTTATAGCATCATGGATAAAGATACAGAAAAACCTTTCGCAAGGGATGTATGAACCCCTTGGTTTATCAACTTGAGCTTGAACCAAATCCCATATTAGTTCTGCATAGTCAGGAGCTTCTACTCTTATGAAAGAGTAGAACAACTTCAGCATTGGCACAGTATGGCTGTTGGATCCACTCCTTGTCATCAGCAAGTATCGGTTGATGATTGAAAAGATCACGTACCACCTTGAATGCAGATATTTCTTCTGAAACTTAGCTGGAGGAACATTGCAGGCTCCAACATAACCAAGATCGAAGACAGATGACATCATCTGTTGAGTAGCAGGAAAAGCAGGAGCATTCTGCACAACAGGAAGTCTGAATATCCTCCTGAAATCAGCCTTAGTGATACTCCTCCTCCCTTGAACTCCTCTCAGTTGAAATTCAAAACAAGCTTGTGTTCCCTCTGGATTTTCAGCAGTAGGTTGTGAAGCTTCCACAAACCTAATTGTTCTGTTAAGTAGCTCCAGATCTGTTACAGGTACACTGACTGTAGAGTTTAGAGCAGGCCACAGAGTGTGCCTCTCTAGAATTACAGTCCAGTAGTTGCAGGGAATGTTGGTTTCAGAGTTGATGAAGTGATTGTTCGTCATTTAGCTGTCTAAATAAGAAATAGAAGACCACAAGATATTTAACATAAAGCATATATCTCTATTCTTATTTGCCTTTGAAATTCTTTGTATATGTTTTATCTTTTATATTTTATGATTTTTATGGTTTTTCAAAGTTATAAAAATCCTTTATTCTCAAATATGAACAAGTAATTGACAATCATGACATTCATATGATATTCATCACAATACAAATTCATCATGTAAAATCAATTATATAACACAAAGAATCAGAACAATACTTAGTCAATTTTTAAACACAATTCAAGCAGATTCGGTAGTCATGAAAACTTGAGATTCTGTAACCAAATAAGCTTGAGTTTTCAGATCAGAAAGATATAGAATAAACATGCTAAGTGTTTGAAGATAAAAATCAAAAAGTTTCAAGGTACCAAAAGTCAGATTCGGTATCAAGAGAAGAACAGATTCGGTATCTCCAAAATTAACATAAAGTCACTCAAACATGCATATTCTATCATGTAAAATCACAACCATAATCAATTAACCACTCAATTGGAAGCAGATCAACATGTTAATCGTATGAACAGACTCGGTACTGTAGATAGAACATATTTGGTAGATACAGAATCCATCAAACAATCAATTAAACATGTAATCAAGCTTGGTCAAATGATAGATCAATTAATATAACTCAGACTAGACAAGAATTCATGTTAATTAACCAAATCAATTGAGTTTAATCAAAGATTAAAAGAATACGACTCAGACTCGGTATAAACAACAGAATTTCAAAATTGAGAGTCACAATCTAGTTATTTTGATCTTTTCTGGTTGAAAAACATTTAATTTTCTCAGATCTACACGTATGTATCTAAAGCAATGATTAAAATGAAATTATACCAAAGATTTGAAGAAATAGAAGAACGGATTCGGTAGATTAGGCAGATTCGGTATGTTCAATTAGACTCGGTAGGTAATTAAGCACAGTAAGAGAGATAGTTTGACTTTGACTCTCCTTTTATAGATACCGAAGATAAAATACCGAATGGGCTTTTATCGAATGGGCCTATTTTACCGAATACAGTCCACTTTTCAAAACGTTATCAATTTAACTTCAAAATCTTGACAAATTGATTTTTCTATTAAAATTCATTTTAATCTTTTCATGAAAAACAATTCTGAGACAATTTTTTGAAAAACTTTGAACTTACCGAATCTGTACTGTTGGATGTCAGATTCGGTATAATGCTAAAAATAGCATTTATTCAGTAAAAATCAAATATTTTTGTATTTTATCTTTTCCAATTTTTATGAATTTTTCAAAATAAGATTTGTACTTAAAAGAACTTTGAATTTGTGAACAAAGTACAAATCTTCAGTGATACCAATTGTTAAAACAGGTTGCATACTGAGATGTATACAAGCCTTAGTGAATTATTTCAGATATAAAACAAAGAATTTATGAATTCACTTTTGAAAAACAATATTTTTAGTAATTTTCTCATTTTCTCTCTTTTTCTCCCCCTCAAAATGTGATATACAAGAAAGTAAATCAGCATTTTGTTAAAATTACCCAGAAAATGAATTAACTCCCCCTTGAAATATGATATCAATGAGTTACCTCCCCCTTACGTAATCATTGAACAATTATATCCAGGAAGTTAACATAAATCAAAAGGCTCCCCCTTAAAAGATGATTTCCAAAGCATATGAAAGTAGTTGCTCCCCCTAGAAAGTATCTACTCCCCCTAAACACAAGATCCCAAGAATAAGTTCCAACAGATCTAAGGAATATCAAGCACTCTACTCTATCATGCCAATCTCTTTGATCAAGAACTTTAACCTAAGTTCATCTAAAGGCTTAGTGAACATGTCAGCTAATTGCACTTTGGTAGGCACAAAGTATAACTCTACATCCCCTTTCTCTACATGGTCCTTAATAAAATGATAGCAAATATCTATGTGTTTAGTCTTAGAATGCTGGACCGGGTTACTTGTTATTGCAATAGCACTTTGAGAATCACAGTAAATCGGGGTCTTAGAAAACTTAAAGCCATAGTCTGAAAGTTGAATTTGCATCCACAAAACTTGTGAACAACAATGAGCTGCAGCAATGTACTCAGACTCGGCTGTTGATAAAGACACACAGTTCTGCTTTTTGGATGACCAACCAACTAGCCTATTCCCCAACATCTGAATTGATCCAGATGTGCTTTTTCTATCAACATGGCAACTGCCATGATCCGCATCAGTGTAAGCAGTGAGATTGAAATCGGATCCATGAGGATACCAGATCCCAAGGTTAGGTGTAACTTTAAGGTACTGAAAAATCCTAACAACCGCTTTGGAATGAGATTTCTTAGGGTTTGACTGAAAGTGGGCACAGACAGTTACAGCAAGTGTAATGTCGGGTCGACTTGCAGTCAGATACATTAAAGAACCAACCATGCTTCGATAAAGTGTAACATCAAAGGGTTCCCCATTAGTATCAGCATCCAGTAAAGTCCTCATTGGGGTTGTCATTGGTTTTAAAGCAGTCATTTTAAAATGTTTTAGCATATCATTGATATACTTTATTTGACTGAGAAAAATCCCGTTTGGTAATTGTTTTACTTGTAACCCCAAAAAGAAATTTAACTAGTCAAGCATGCTCATTTCGAATTTGTTGGCCATAAGGTCACCAAATTCTTTGCATAAGGTCGGGGACGTGGAACCAAAAATAATGTCATCAACGTAAATTTGAACCAAGAGAATGTGACCGTGGTTTTTAAGGATGAAAAGTGTTGTATCAATCGTTCCACGAGAGAAGCCGTTGTCCAGCAAATACTTTGTTAATGTCTCATACCATGCACGCAGTGCTTGCTTCAGACCATACAAAGCTTTCTCCAAGTAGTATACGTGATTTGGATGAATGGGATCTACAAAGCCTTCTGGTTGATCGACATAGACTTCCTCTTGAAGATAACCGTTCAGAAAAGCAGTTTTGATATCCATTTGAAACACCGTGAACTTCATGTGAGAAGCAAATGCAAGAAAAAGACGAATAGCCTCAATCCTAGCAACCGGAACAAACGTTTCATCATAATCAATACCCTCTTGTTGTCAATATCCCTTGGCCACAAGACGTGCCTTATTCCGAACCACAATTCCATCAGAATCCTTCTTGTTCTTAAAAATCCACTTAACCCCTATTGGTCGTTGACCAGTTGGTCTTGGAACCAATCGCCATACTTTCAACCGTTCAAATTGATTGATCTCTTCTTGCATTGCAACCACCCAGTTCGGATCTAGTAAAGCTTGAGCAACGGATGTTGGTTTAATCTTACTAAGAAAGGCAGTGTATAGACACATATTCCAAGTAGCCCTTCGAGTTGAGACTGGAGCAGATACATCACCAATAATAAGATCTATTGGATGACTTTTAGTCCATCGGTTATGTGGAAGAGGTTGTACATCCGTAGTATCCATTGAAATATCAACCGTTGTTGACGTTGAGCCTTGATCCGCTTGATCTGATGTAACATGATCTAATGGATTCAATTGATTATTTGGAGAAACAGCTGGAGTTGTATCAACTGATGAATCTTGAATTAGTTCAAGATTATCAGTAACAGGAGGTGGTAGGGAGGATGAAGAAGCAACATGTGAATCATTTGGTGTTGTATCTTCATCAAAAAGACTTTGTTGAGTCTCTACAATAGTTGACTGTGACGGTGTAATCGGTACGGTTTGAACATTTGAAATCCGTTGAGGAGCATAAAGACTATCAAACAAGATATCCAGTTCCTCTGATGTAACCGTAGGAACACCCTTCGTCGAGAAAATTGAGTTTTGCGCAGAAGAAGAAGTAGCCAGGTTAGGATCGGGTTTTGAACTGAGTTGTTCAAAAGCCATTCCCAAAAATTCATCGAACTTGACATTAATGCTCTCTTTAATCGTTTTTGTCCGTTTGTGATAAACCCGATAAGAAACTTTGTTCGAAGAATAACCGAGAAATATGGCTTGATCGCCATTTGGATCAAACTTTCCGAGGCTGTCAAAATCGTTAAGCACATAGCATATACAACCAAAGACACGGAAATATTTGACATTCGGGCGTCTACCATATAATAAGTCATATGGAGTTTTATCAAAACGTTTATTAACAATACAACGATTTTGGGTATAGCATGCAGTTGAAATGGCCTCCCCCCACATTTTTGGAGGTAGTTTGGAGTAAGCAAGCATCGTTCGAGCTGCTTCGCACAACGTACGATTACGTTGTTCGACTACTCTATTCTGTTGGGGGGGGGGGGGGGTCTGAGCAGTAGAGAACTGATGTTCAATGCCTTGGTCTTTTAAATAACTATCAAGCAGGTCATTCTTAAATTTCTTCTCATTATCAGTTCGAATGCTCTTAATATGTTTGTTAAAAGAGCATTGAGTCTTTTTAATGAACTCAATGATAATGGTGGGGGTCTCTGACTTAGTTCGCAAAAGAAAAATCCATGTAAAACGGGTATAGTCATCGACAATGACAAGCACATGTTTCTTGCCACCGAGGCTAGAAATACGCATGGGTCCACATAAGTCCATATGCAATAGTTGCAAAGACGATGAAGTACTGGGGTTTTGCTTAAGTGGATGATTAGACCGTTTTAGCTTACCCATCGCACATGATGGACACACATGATGCTTATCATAGTGAAAGGTTGGAATACCATCAACTAAGTCCTTAGAGGCTAGTCGATTGATACCCTTGTAATTCAGGTGTGATATTCGATGATGCCATAACCAAGAATTTTCTTTGGTAGAACGAGTGGCCAAACACATGGTTGTATGTGAAGGTGCATCATTGAGGTCAATAGTGTATAGTGAAGCACAACGTTTACCAACAAGAAGATCATTTCCTTCGGTGGATTGCACCGAGCATTGTCGACGTTCAAACAGAACTTTAAGATCTCCATCGTAGAATTGACTCACACTAAATAAACTGCACCCCAAACCTTCAACATATGAAACCCGTTTGATTGTTATGCCATTTTTCACAAAATCTATAACCCGTTATCGCTGCAATTTCATCATTTCAAAAAGTAACCGTTCCTAGGAATTTGTTAATGAAGTTGACAAGCAAGGATTTATCGCCCGTCATGTGTCGAGAACAACCGAAATCAATATACCAAACACAGACGTCGAAACCCTATAAATGTGAATTTCCTAGAGTTTAGGTAACCAAAGTTTCTTGGGTCCTCTACGGTTAGTACCAACAATAAACTTTGGATTAACGACAAGATAATCACGTAAAGTATCATGCAGTTTAGACAATAAAGCATCATTTAAAACCACATTACATGAAGCATCATACGCAATATCAAGTTTTACATCGTTATCAGAAGTCTTAACACACAACTTATTCCAAGTAGATGTTTTGTTCACAGACGAAAAGTGAAAAACATGAGATGATTTCCTAGGCTGACTAGCAGATTGCATTGGTTTGGTTGCTACTTTCTTAGTCGTGGACTTAGAAACCCATACAGATTTGTAATTCAAGTTTGGATTATGACCTGTGACACGAAAAACACCTTTGTTAGTTAAACGTCCAAACTCTTCAGTTGACACATGAGATGATTGATTTTGCAAAATTTCCAATTTGATTTTACGTTCTTTTGCATCATACTCACTTAAATCAGGTTTAGGACTTGTGTGTTGTGTGGACTTAACTGATGTCGTTAAAAGACTCGCTTTTGAAGTTTTTGTCATTGGAATCATAGGAATCTTTTCAGTTGACACAGAACCATCGGGAGAATGAACCTTTTTGACAAAAAATTGAGTTGTAGAAACAACTTTTGAACCACGATTGCCAAATTGAGAACGTAGAGGATTTTTAAGAATAGTAATGGGTTTTACATCCTTAGATGTTGTTATTCCCTTCCCCTTCTTAGTAATCCCACCAATACATTCAAGCACATTGGTTTCAACATTAGACGATTGCTTAAGTGTGTTAGCCTGTTTCAGTTGAATTATCCTTTGTTTTAAGCTTTTAACCTCAATACATAATTCTTCAGCAGAAACTATCACTTCACCCTCATTAAAAGCATAGGAACATTCTTTCTTAGGCAGTGAAGGCAATTTATCACACAGAGCAAGCATTTGTTCTAATGATTGGCACTTAAGTTGCAAGTCAATATTCTCCTTTTCTAGTTGAGCTACTATACGATTCAAATTACGTACAGCAGGTAAATGCAAATAATAATCGTGCAAAGGATCAAGTTGACTTTCAAAATCTATCAAAGGTTCAATGATCGGTTCAGTATGAGGTTCTACTTTTTCATCTAAAGAATTTTGACCTAGAGATTCTGTCTCAAAGAAAACAGATAGTTCATGTGCTAGGTCTTCATGGAAAACATTATCAGAACATGTAGGTAAAGCAGGTAGAATTGGTTTCACATCAAAAGTTGGTTCATCAAACACCTCATCTATGTTAACAAATGCTAGAACTAGGTTTGTTAAACACGTCATTCTCAAGCATTAAAATGTATTTCTCTAGCATGAGTGTAGGAATGTAAACCAATCTACGTGTCGGCACATAATTAGCTCATTGCACATTCTTTTCAGTTTCAACAAGTTCCTTCAAGAAATCAGGATTTGATTTACCCATTTTTGCATTAATTTTCTCATACATTAAGCTAATTTGATGGTATTTTTTAGATTTGCGATTAACAATAATATCATCAAAATCAGCATCAGAAGAATGCACAAAATGCGGTGGTAAACCAGCTTGAAAGTAATCAGAATGATATAATCCTGGAATCTTTTTGGAAGCTCCATCTATGATCTTAGGATCTTCAAAACCCAACCTCCACTTTTCACCATGAATCATTTTTGGTCTATTCATGAAAATCATTTGTTTTGAAAGTTCCATATCCATGATAGCTTTGGATTGCTCTGTTCGATAGAGTTTTTCCTCATATTGAGCAAGTTGAGCTTTCATTAGAACAGACTCTTTTGACAATGAAGAGATTTCAATGTCTTTTTCAATTATTGCATTTTTCAAATGAATAATTTTCTTATTTAGCTTTGAAAGTATGGGTTCATGTTGGTTTTTTAAATCAGAAAGATATTTTTCTAAGAATTGAACTTTTTCTGCAAGTCGTTCAGATTTTAAATGATAATCAGTTCGTTCGACTTTAATCAGATGAATTGTCTTTTTAAGATCTTCCAACTCAGATTCCGAGGAGCTGAGTTGGACGGTCAACTTTTGCAATTCCGATTGTAATTTAGATGAAGATGGTTTGGTCTCAGAAAGTTTGATTTTATCTTTTAAAACCTTGTTTTCAGATTTTAAGCCTTTGACTTCTTTTGACATTGAGACCAGATTCTTCATCAAGTCATTTTTTATTTGTATAAAATCAGGTGAGATTTCAGTTGATTGTGCCTCATCATCGTCAGATGTTAAGTCAGAATTCTTCAATGCTTCCTTAGCTTTGATGAGCTTAGTCACCTTGCAAACATTTGCATGTTCTACCTCTGAGTCTGAATCATCAGTCCAGTTAAACCAAGTATCATCATCCGGTTTTAGCTCTCCCCCAGTTTCCACAATCTTAGCCATCAACATTTTCTTCTTATAGTAAGCTGCGTCCTTCTTCTTAGGCATCTTGCACTCACGAGAGTAATGACCAGCTTTACCACAATTGAAACAGATTAAATCTTCCTTCTTGGAATCATCAGCACATTGTAACAACCCGTCCTTATCCACCTGGACGAAGTCATCAACATTTGGTCCCATTGCGATGATCGACTCCAAGTAATGTCCTTAAATTGAGCAAATGCACAGCGGAAGACTTAATTCGTACCTGAGAATAAACATGCTTTAAAGTGTCAACCAAAAGGTTGGTGAGTTCATAGGTTTATCATAACAATCATTTCAATATTTTAATAGACCACAAGATTTCATAATCATAAACATAATACACTCGCAAGTGTATGTAAAGCATTCTAAGTGGTTGAGTACTTGGTAACCATACTTAACATTTAATCACGTCGCATATTCCCTTTATTATGAAATCTCACTACACCGTACCAAGTGTAGTCACTGAAACGAAGTACTGTGCAACCGTTGAATACTGGTCGTCCAGTCCGGTTGGGGTTGTCAGGCCCGATAGATCTATCAACAGGATTCGCGTTTACAATACCCATGTAAATAGTAGTTACCAAGCTACGGGGAAATATGCCAGTGGTACAACTCAACGTAGAATATATTTTTAAGTACTTGTGTCTATTTTGTAAACATTTATAAAAGCAGCGCATGTATTCTCAGCCCAAAAATATATATTGCAAAAGCAATTAAAAAGGGAGCAAATGAAACTCACCTAATGTATTTTGTAGTAAAAATACATATGACTATATTGAACAATTGTAGGGTTGGCCTTAGATTCACGAACCTATAACATTTGTATATTTATTAATACACATAATCGTAAACGAACTTATATATTATTCTTAGTGATGTGTTTTATATATATATAGTAGATTAATAAGTTTCATTATGTGCATTTCCATTTTATATATAGTAATATCAATATAGTTAAGTTATGTATATTAAATATATATCTTTTATACGCAGATCATTTGTTTATGAAATTATTATTAATTCTGATACTACTAAAGTTAATAAAAATAGTGGTATTTTATAATACTATTGATAAAAGTGATAATAATAATAATAATAATAATAATAATAATAATAATAATAATAATAATAATAATAATAATAATAATAATAATAATGTTATTGGAAAATAAAGATAATAATATTAATGTTAATGATGATATTTACAAAATCATAATATTTATAATAATCTTAATAATAATAAAGTTAATGATAAAAGTAATAAGAAAAAAATGATAAAAATAATAATAATAATAATAATAATAATAATAATAATAATAATAATAATAATAATAATAATAATAATAATAATAATAATAATAATAATAATAATAATAATTACTACTACTTTAATAATAATAATCATATTTATATATTAACAATTAATTATCTTACATAATTAATTCTAAAACATAACAATAATGGAATTAATAAAAAAAAATTTATAATAATAATAATAACAAACAATACCTTAGAAGCATTAATAAACTGCTCGAGACGGGACACGAACCCGCAACCTCTACCTTACACCACAACACTCCTAACCAATTAATCTGTCACGTTTTTCTGTTTTACGTGACAGATTAATATGTATAACCCATATCATCAAAACATAATCTCTTCATCATAATGATCCTAGTCTAAATTGGGCTTCGACCCAACTAGGAAACCCAATAAAAAAAATATCACGGCCCAACTATCAAATCCCATCTTGTAAGTCCAATTAACTTACAAACGGCCCAAATAATAATTCAATCCAATAACAGTTTTATAAACCCAGTTGGTTTGATTTACAAATTAAAAGGGTTTCGATTGTTAATGAGATTTATCCGATGGTGTTGTTATTCGAATAGTAACACACTGCAGTTAACAGGAACGAATCTATCATCATCGTTTTTATTCAACAGTAATCACCATCATCATCAACAATTGTTATCATCATCATTAATTCAGCTCAACAGAAATGTGAAACCGAAATATCGAGGCTCACGATTATCTCCATCCTTTCCATCGCTATTTCATCATCGAACATCACTTAATCATTTCATCATTTCGTAACAGGAAAAAAAAAGAAAAAAAAATGATTTGCTCACAGATTCATCATCGACCTCACAATCAATAACTCGTCTTCATCTTCGTTGTATGATCCCTTCCTATTTGCAGACCCATGTAAACAGAAACATTGCATTAACGTATAGGTGATGATGGTGGCATGTGGTGGTTGTCATGGTGTTGCCTTCACGATGAGGACTGAAACCATAGTTATCAGCGATGGTGGTGTTCATCTTCGAAACATAAATGGAAAGGATAGAAAAATCAACAACGGAAGCGTGTATCATCGGGGTTGTTGCTTTTAATGGTGGTTGAAGTGGAAGATGGTGTTCTTTGTCTAATCATCAATATTAACAGTGTGTATAACAGTTGCAATGGCTCAAATTCATAATATTTGCGGGTTTTGTTGAGGGGTTCACGATAGAAATTAAAAGAACAAGGAGTGCTTGGTGATTGAGGTTTGCCGTGGTGGTTTATGGTTGTGATATGAGAAGAAGATGATGATGTAATGGTGGTGTGAAAAGTGATTCACGATGAAGAAGAGAGGGAGAGTTAGATAGAGAAGGAGGTGGTCGTTGGTGTCACGGTGGCCGTGAGAGTAATACTTGGTGGCGGTTGATGGCAGCGGTGGAGGTGGTGACATGGGTGTTCATATTTGATGACGGGATTCGGTTATGATGATGGTTCATTGTTAGTGAAGAGTGAGAGATAGGAGAGAGAGTATGGTGGTGTGGTTCTTTGGTTTGTTGATACAAGAGGCAGAGAATGGAAAATGCTAGGATTAGAGAAATGAAAAAAAAAATGGTCATAAACTTCTCCTGAATGAATGTTGTCTATTAGTTATAAAGTTGCAATTATTAATACAGTCACCATCCACTAATGTTGATTCAATTTGAGAACGTGATTTAACAGTGATTTAACAGTGCAACAGCCTTTCACTTGTTTGATTATACTGACGTTTTTCCACGGAATACTATCGTGTCCAATACTAAACAGTTAATATATATAAGTGTTCATAAAAATCCCAAATTTTTAGCTTAAATACATTCAATTATTTCAATCGTTAACTGTTTGAACCTGATTAAAAAGGTTCATTAGTTATTTGTTTTCTGTTCCATTTAATATGTACGGAGTGTTATAACTCAACTCAATAAATTTAAAATATTTTTAATACGTCTAAATTTTACATAACCTAATTATGAATCAACGTTTACTTTTAAATTCACCTAAGTCCGTATTTAAACTAGTTTAATATTAACCATAAAATTTGTCCTGACATTCAGGCTCGATCCCAATTAAAATATAAATATTTTTAAAATTAATTAAATAGATTCTAAATATATTTTTAAATAAGCTAACATTCTTATATTTATATATATGTATGCACATTTATTTACAATTAATGGTTTGTGAATCGTGAGAAATGGTCGAGGTTAAATGAATGTAAGGAAATAGTTTAAAATTTTTGAGATTCAACCTAGCAGACTTTGCTTATCGTGTTGATAATACAATATCGTATCGAGAGTTTGGTTCAAAATTAGTCGAAATTTTCTGGGTCGTGACAGTACCTACCCGTTAAAGAAATTTCGTCCCGAAATTTGAGTGGGATCATCATGGTTAACAATAAGAATGTTTTCCTGACGAGTATGAGCTGATAAATAGAGATTTATTATTGTTGAGTAATATGGATAAGATAATTCGACTACTTGAAGAGTACGAGTGAAGTTATCACAAAAAGAGTGAATTGAGTAGGTATAGATTCGTCACATCTTTTGACGTAGTCACGTTTGAATTCCGGAATTCAAGGGATTTAAAGAAAAACTTCAAAATCTAAAAGATTTGATTCTTTGGCGAATAAGGAAATTAAGATCTTTTTAATTAAATGCGATGATCTGTCCCAATTACTACGTCTGATATTTCCAGTATAAATTTATCTTTCCGGTTCCATTAGTTTTCACCACTTCTATACTCAATTCCTAAATTCAAAAGATTGTGAAAATGCTTAATCCAGTTCTAATCCTTGTCCTTATCCTTACTATCACAACACTCATTCTCCTTTTCCAACTCTCACCAGAGGAATCTGCTTTCTTCTACTTCGCCCTTGGGGTTATAGTGTTTTTAATTCTTCCGTGTCTTTATGTTGCGATAAAAATTGATATACACGGTTTGTAATTTATGTATTGTTATCGGGCTTTATATTCTCCCTTATATTTGAAGCTCTATGCTTTTGTTTTCTCTTCCCGACTTCAAGTCAAGCGAATAATGTTCCAGAATTTGTAAATATAGAGTTTCGAATGATTATAATGTTCTAAGCAGGAAGGAACGTGATAGCACGATTTGATTTTTATATTTATCAACATCACGGAAGATAGAACCATCAAGAATACATTTTCTTGATATATTCAGAGGTTAAGTAGAATGAAAGAGTTATGTAACATGGCACATGATGATGTTAAGATCTGTGAATCATTACATTCCATTAGAAACTCAGCATGACTTACTGTAATATAATCACATTGGCCAGGTGTCATTATATTATATTAACTCATGCTTCAATTCCCAACACTTCTCCAGAATTCATTCATAATTTATGCTTAGATTTTACAGAAGTTTCCAATATAATGAAATACAGAAAACGCGAAGAGGTAGATAATTTCGGACAAGAATATTTATGAAAATATCCTCAGAAATATCGAAGATATTTATGATGATATTTTGGAATTTCTAAGTTCGAAAGTTGATGAAGAAAAATTTTTCGCAAGATTTTAACATGACTTAGGAGCAAGATATTCTCTAAAGATTTCATCGGATCTAGAATTACCTGGATTCTTTGAATATAGGGTTTGGTCCTTGTATTTGTCCTTGGTCTCCTTCATGGTTAGCTCAATTCATTTTTCAGTACCAAATTTTCTATCGAGCGTTCCCAACATTCCATTCTTTATCATCAAACTCTTGGCCATTTATGCCATCTACAATTTTACTGTTTCCTCTGCATTTAATGCAGCCATATCTGAATCGTCGGTTATCAATCCGAGGTGGTTTCAGTAGAATTATGTTTTTAGATGATTAAACGCTGATGGTAATATGGTGGAATATGAAAGGTTCTTCGATAACAACAAAAGAGCACGCATATATATATCAAGGTTATAATAAGGTTGTTTCGAATAAAAAGTCGAAGTTGACTTGCTGAAGCTGTGACAAAATTGGCTAATTTGAAAATGAATGGAAATGTTATTTTGGGTAATAATAACACTAAGAAGCTAGCACAGATACGTATTAAACGTTCACTCAAGTTTCGAGTGTTTTCAGGTGTATAACTATATGCATCAATCTTTTCTTCCGTAGATGAAATGCGGTTGGTTTATCCTTTAGAGTGAGAAGTTTTCAAGAATCATGAAAGGTTTGAACGCAAATTGTAATTGTCAAGATACAAATGAGGTTTAAGATGAAATCAAGTGGCAGACTTGAAGAGTTGTTTAGTTTCATATGTTATAATCAATGTTTTAATTCATTTTAATTGTCCAATGTTGGTAATCCATAGTTCAAAGTCCACAGTTAGCAACTCAATAATTCATATATAATTTAATATATAACATTCGAATTAATTAATACGTATCGTGACCTGTCTACATGTCTCAGACTCGATCATAACTCAAAGTATATATATTATTTAAGAATCAACCTCAACCCTGTATAGAGAACTCGATCATTACTGCATATAGAGTGTCTATGGTGATTCCAAATAATATATATAGATGCGTCGATATGATATGTCAAAACCTTGTATACGTGTCCCGATATTTAAAGTGCGTAAAATAAATAACAGAAATTAAATGACGATAAATTAAATGCGTAAAGTAAATAACAGAAATTAAATGACAATAAATAAAATTGCGATAATTAAATTGCGATAAATAAAATGTAATCAGTTAGCTAGGAACAGTTAGCTAGGAACAGTTAGCGTGGATTCTTAATAAAATTCCTCATAGTTAATTTGTTTGTTTCTAACAAATTTTATTTTGTCAAATGTTTTCTTCATTATGCCACTTGTTGGATTCTGATAGGTCAAAATCCAAATATGAAATTGAATGAAAATGGTTATTCTGCGGTGAACGAATTCGTATATCTGTGGATGTAAATAGGATAGTAAATGACCGTTGAATCAGATTCAAGGAATGTACAGTGTAACTTATTAATGTGAAATATAAATATTTCTAGGGTATTACCTACCCGTTAAAATATTTTCACCATTAACAGTTTGTACAAAAGAATTTTTAATTATAATCTTTATGAAAATATACTTACACATATATTTTCTTCAGATGTAATCATAGATTTAATGAGTTAGTATAATATTAATCTCATTTGATTTACCGTTATAACTAGAATACATAATCTCTAAAACATTAGAGATTACATAATCGCCATGAAGAACGAAGATAATTGATGTAGAACGATACGTAGAACGATGATTGTACTAGAGGTACTGAATGGGATGTTGAGGCATGGATTGTTGATGGTACTGGTGCTGTTACTGATGGTACTGTTGGTGCCGGTGATGTTGTTGAAGCTGGTAAATTTCGCACCATATTCTCCAGATTGATTACTCGAGCGCGAAGTTCGTTGACTTCTTCTATTATTCCGAGGTGATTGTCGGTTAGAACGAGCAGATGAATAAGGTTTAGAATTGTGGGTAGAATATAATCGTGTCGAGCTACTCTGGAAATGAAAGAGAAAATAGTATTACGAACAGGTTCGCCGGTAAGTGCTTCAAGTTCTTTGCCAAAAGGTGAATTCGATTGGTGGAAAGGATCACCTTCTTCGCGTCTCCATTGATTCAGTCGACTACGAATCCATCAGATGAATTGAGGATGGATGACTGGTTTATTCATTCTGGTGACGCTGCTTTCGGAGCTTAGGTGAAACTCCATATCAAAATAGCTGTCGGAATCCGAGGGATTCGAACTGGTTGAGGGATCCATCTCGTACGATCAGATGGAGGATTTTCGATAAGAAATAGATTATATGACGTAGATTAGTACCCTGTAATACATAATTTATATATGCATAAATAAAACTAAAATCCCATACGTTATAGAGGAATCTACAAAAGCTGTCAGGCAAAGGTAACAATAACAGATATGCTAAGATATGAATTTATCTATACATTGTCTATGCAATAGAGGCAGTAAGACGTGTCTAGACTTTAAGGATGATAAGCAGGTAATTTCCTAAGGATGATAAGCAGATGATTTTCAACACAAAATGATAAGCAAAACTTTTGACATGCAGACACGATCGAAGTCCAGACCCACTAATGCATCTAAACAACTATCAGTTAGACACACTAATGCAAGACCTGGTTCGCTAAGACCACCGCTCTGATACCACCTGTAACAACCCGTCCTTATCCACCTGGATGAAGTCATCAACATTTGGTCCCATTGCGATGATCGACTCCAAGTAATGTCCTTAAATTGAGCAAATGCACAGCGGAAGACTTAATTCGTACCTGAGAATAAACATGCTTTAAAGTGTCAACGAAAAGATTGGTGAGCTCATAGGATTATCATAACAATCATTTCAATATTTTAATAGACCACAAGATTTCATAATCATAAACATAATACACTCGCAAGTGTATGTAAAGCATTCTAAGTGGTTGAGTACTTGGTAACCATACTTAACATTTAATCACGTCGTATATTCCCTTTATTATGAAATCTCACTACACCGTACCAAGTGTAGTCACTGAAACGAAGTACTGTGCAACCGTTGAATACTGGTCGTCCAGTCCGGTTGGGGTTGTCAGGCCCGATAGATCTATCAACAGGATTCGCGTTTACAATACCCATGTAAATAGTAGTTACCAAGCTACAGGGAAATATGCCAGTGGTACAACTCAACGTAGAATATATTTTTAAGTACTTGTGTCTATTTTGTAAACATTTATAAAAGCAGCGCATGTATTCTCAGCCCAAAAATATATATTGCAAAAACAATTAAAAAGGGAGCAAATGAAACTCACCTAATGTATTTTGTAGTAAAAATACATATGACTATATTGAACAATTGTAGGGTTGGCCTTAGATTCACGAACCTATAACATTTGTATATTTATTAATACACATAATCGTAAACGAACTTATATATTATTCTTAGTGATGTGTTTTATATATATATAGTAGATTAATAAGTTTCATTATGTGCATTTCCATTTTATATATAGTAATATCAATATAGTTAAGTTATGTATATTAAATATATATCTTTTATACGCAGATCATTTGTTTATGAAATTATTATTAATTCTGATACTACTAAAGTTAATAAAAATAGTGGTATTTTATAATACTATTGATAAAAGTGATAATAATAATAATAATAATAATAATAATAATAATAATAATAATAATAATAATAATAATAATAATAATAATAATGTTATTGGAAAATAAAGATAATAATATTAATGTTAATGATGATATTTACAAAATCATAATATTTATAATAATCTTAATAATAATAAAGTTAATGATAAAAGTAATAAGAAAAAAATGATAAAAATAATAATAATAATAATAATAATAATAATAATAATAATAATAATAATAATAATAATAATAATAATAATAATAATAATAATAATAATAATAATTACTACTACTTTAATAATAATAATCATATTTATATATTAACAATTAATTATCTTACATAATTAATTCTAAAACATAACAATAATGGAATTAATAAAAAAAAATTTATAATAATAATAATAACAAACAATACCTTAGAAGCATTAATAAACTGCTCGAGACGGGACACGAACCCGCAACCTCTACCTTACACCACAACACTCCTAACCAATTAATCTGTCACGTTTTTCTGTTTTACGTGACAGATTAATATGTATAACCCATATCATCAAAACATAATCTCTTCATCATAATGATCCTAGTCTAAATTGGGCTTCGACCCAACTAGGAAACCCAATAAAAAAAAATATCACGGCCCAACTATCAAATCCCATCTTGTAAGTCCAATTAACTTACAAACGGCCCAAATAATAATTCAATCCAATAACAGTTTTATAAACCCAGTTGGTTTGATTTACAAATTAAAAGGGTTTCGATTGTTAATGAGATTTATCCGATGGTGTTGTTATTCGAATAGTAACACACTGCAGTTAACAGGAACGAATCTATCATCATCGTTTTTATTCAACAGTAATCACCATCATCATCAACGATTGTTATCATCATCATTAATTCAGCTCAACAGAAATGTGAAACCGAAATATCGAGGCTCACGATTATCTCCATCCTTTCCATCGCTATTTCATCATCGAACATCACTTAATCATTTCATCATTTCGTAACAGGAAAAAAAAAGAAAAAAAAATGATTTGCTCACAGATTCATCATCGACCTCACAATCAATAACTCGTCTTCATCTTCGTTGTATGATCCCTTCCTATTTGCAGACCCATGTAAACAGAAACATTGCATTAACGTATAGGTGATGATGGTGGCATGTGGTGGTTGTCATGGTGTTGCCTTCACGATGAGGACTGAAACCATAGTTATCAGCGATGGTGGTGTTTATCTTCGAAACATAAATGGAAAGGATAGAAAAATCAACAACGAAAGCGTGTATCATCGGGGTTGTTGCTTTTAATGGTGGTTGAAGTGGAAGATGGTGTTCTTTGTCTAATCATCAATATTAACAGTGTGTATAACAGTTGCAATGGCTCAAATTCATAATATTTGCGGGTTTTGTTGAGGGGTTCACGATAGAAATTAAAAGAACAAGGAGTGCTTGGTGATTGAGGTTTGCCGTGGTGGTTTATGGTTGTGATATGAGAAGAAGATGATGATGTAATGGTGGTGTGAAAAGTGATTCACGATGAAGAAGAGAGGGAGAGTTAGATAGAGAAGGAGGTGGTCGTTGGTGTCACGGTGGCCGTGAGAGTAGTACTTGGTGGCGGTTGATGGCAGCGGTGGAGGTGGTGACATGGGTGTTCATATTTGATGACGGGATTCGGTTATGATGATGGTTCATTGTTAGTGAAGAGTGAGAGATAGGAGAGAGAGTATGGTGGTGTGGTTCTTTGGTTTGTTGATACAAGAGGCAGAGAATGGAAAATGCTAGGATTAGAGAAATGAAAAAAAAATGGTCATAAACTTCTCCTGAATGAATGTTGTCTATTAGTTATAAAGTTGCAATTATTAATACAGTCACCATCCACTAATGTTGATTCAATTTGAGAACGTGATTTAACAGTGATTTAACAGTGCAACAGCCTTTCACTTGTTTGATTATACCGATGTTTTTCCACGGAATACTATCGTGTCCAATACTAAACAGTTAATATATATAAGTGTTCATAAAAATCCCAAATTTTTAGCTTAAATACATTCAATTATTTCAATCGTTAACTGTTTGAACCTGATTAAAAAGGTTCATTAGTTATTTGTTTTCTGTTCCATTTAATATGTACGGAGTGTTATAACTCAACTCAATAAATTTAAAATATTTTTAATACGTCTAAATTTTACATAACCTAATTATGAATCAACGTTTACTTTTAAATTTACCTAAGTCCGTATTTAAACTAGTTTAATATTAACCATAAAATTTGTCCTGACATTCAGGCTCGATCCCAATTAAAATATAAATATTTTTAAAATTAATTAAATAGATTCTAAATATATTTTTAAATAAGCTAACATTCTTATATTTATATATATGTATGCACATTTATTTACAATTAATGGTTTGTGAATCGTGAGAAATGGTCGAGGTTAAATGAATGTAAGGAAATAGTTTAAAATTTTTGAGATTCAACCTAGCAGACTTTGCTTATCGTGTTGATAATACAATATCGTATCGAGAGTTTGGTTCAAAATTAGTCGAAATTTTCTGGGTCGTGACAGTACCTACCCGTTAAAGAAATTTCGTCCCGAAATTTGAGTGGGATCATCATGGTTAACAATAAGAATGTTTTCCTGACGAGTATGAGCTGATAAATAGAGATTTATTACTGTTGAGTAATATGGATAAGATAATTCGACTACTTGAAGAGTACGAGTGAAGTTATCACAAAAAGAGTGAATTGAGTAGGTATAGATTCGTCACATCTTTTGACGTAGTCACGTTTGAATTCCGGAATTCAAGGGATTTAAAGAAAAACTTCAAAATCTAAAAGATTTGATTCTTTGGCGAATAAGGAAATTAAGATCTCTTTAATTAAATGCGATGATCTGTCCCAATTACTACGTCTGATATTTCCAGTATAAATTTATCTTTCCCGTTCCATTAGTTTTCACCACTTCTATACTCAATTCCTAAATTCAAAAGATTGTGAAAATGCTTAATCCAGTTCTAATCCTTGTCCTTATCCTTACTATCACAACACTCATTCTCCTTTTCTAACTCTCACCAGAGGAATCTGCTTTCTTCTACTTCGCCCTTGGGGTTATAGTGTTTTTAATTCTTCCGTGTCTTTATGTTGCGATAAAAATTGATATACACGGTTTGTAATTTATGTATTGTTATCGGGCTTTATATTCTCCCTTATATTTTGAAGCTCTATGCTTTTGTTTTCTCTTCCCGACTTCAAGTCAAGCGAATAATGTTCCAGAATTTGTAAATATAGAGTTTCGAATGATTATAATGTTCTAAGCAGGAAGGAACGTGATAGCACGATTTGATTTTTATATTTATCAACATCACGGAAGATAGAACCATCAAGAATACATTTTCTTGATATAGTCAGAGGTTAAGTAGAATGAAAGAGTTATGTAACATGGCACATGATGATGTTAAGATCTGTGAATCATTACGTTCCATTAGAAACTCAGCATGACTTACTGTAATATAATCACATTGGCCAGGTGTCATTATATTATATTAACTCATGCTTCAATTCCCAACACTTCTCCAGAATTCATTCATAATTTATGCTTAGATTTTACAGAAGTTTCCAATATAATGAAATACAGAAAACGCGAAGAGGTAGATAATTTCGGACAAGAGTATTTATGAAAATATCCTCAGAAATATCGAAGATATTTATGATGATATTTTGGAATTTCTAAGTTCGAAAGTTGATGAAGAAAAATTTTTCGCAAGATTTTAACATGACTTAGGAGCAAGATATTCTCTAAAGATTTCATCGGATCTAGAATTACCTGGATTCTTTGAATATAGGGTTTGGTCCTTGTATTTGTCCTTGGTCTCCTTCATGGTTAGCTCAATTCATTTTTCAGTACCAAATTTTCTATCGAGCGTTCCCAACATTCCATTCTTTATCATCAAACTCTTGGCCATTTATGCCATCTACAATTTTACTGTTTCCTCTGCATTTAATGCAGCCATATCTGAATCGTCGGTTATCAATCCGAGGTGGTTTCAGTAGAATTATGTTTTTAGATGATTAAACGCTGATGGTAATATGGTGGAATATGAAAGGTTCTTCGATAACAACAAAAGAGCACGCATATATATATCAAGGTTATAATAAGGTTGTTTCGAATAAAAAGTCGAAGTTGACTTGCTGAAGCTGTGACAAAATTGGCTAATTTGAAAATGAATGGAAATGTTATTTTGGGTAATAATAACACTAAGAAGCTAGCACAGATACGTGTTAAATGTTCACTCAAGTTCTGAGTGTTTTCAGGTGTATAACTATATGCATCAATCTTTTCTTCCGTAGATGAAATGCGGTTGGTTTATCCTTTAGAGTGAGAAGTTTTCAAGAATCATGAAAGGTTTGAACGCAAATTGTAATTGTCAAGATACAAATGAGGTTTAAGATGAAATCAAGTGGCAGACTTGAAGAGTTGTTTAGTTTCATATGTTATAATCAATGTTTTAATTCATTTTAATTGTCCAATGTTGGTAATCCATAGTTCAAAGTCCACAGTTAGCAACTCAATAATTCATATATAATTTAATATATAACATTCGAATTAATTAATACGTATCGTGACCTGTCTACATGTCTCAGACTCGATCATAACTCAAAGTATATATATTATTTAAGAATCAACCTCAACCCTGTATAGAGAACTCGATCATTACTGCATATAGAGTGTCTATGGTGATTCCAAATAATATATATAGATGCGTCGATATGATATGTCAAAACCTTGTATACGTGTCCCGATATTTAAAGTGCGTAAAATAAATAACAGAAATTAAATGACGATAAATTAAATGCGTAAAGTAAATAACAGAAATTAAATGACAATAAATAAAATTGCGATAATTAAATTGCGATAAATAAAATGTAATCAGTTAGCTAGGAACAGTTAGCTAGGAACAGTTAGCGTGGATTCTTAATAAAATTCCTCATAGTTAATTTGTTTGTTTCTAACAAATTTTATTTTGTCAAATGTTTTCTTCATTATGCCACTTGTTGGATTCTGATAGGTCAAAATCCAAATATGAAATTGAATGAAAATGGTTATTCTGCGGTGAACGAATTCGTATATCTGTGGATGTAAATAGGATAGTAAATGACCGTTGAATCAGATTCAAGGAATGTACAGTGTAACTTATTAATGTGAAATATAAATATTTCTAGGGTATTACCTACCCGTTAAAATATTTTCACCATTAACAGTTTGTACAAAAGAATTTTTAATTACAATCTTTATGAAAATATACTTACACATATATTTTCTTCAGATGTAATCATAGATTTAATGAGTTAGTATAATATTAATCTCATTTGATTTACCGTTATAACTAGAATACATAATCTCTAAAACATTAGAGATTACATAATCGCCATGAAGAACGAAGATAATTGATGTAGAACGATACGTAGAACGATGATTGTACTAGAGGTACTGAATGGGATGTTGAGGCATGGATTGTTGATGGTACTGGTGCTGTTACTGATGGTACTGTTGGTGCCGGTGATGTTGTTGAAGCTGGTAAATTTCGCACCATATTCTCCAGATTGATTACTCGAGCGCGAAGTTCGTTGACTTCTTCTATTATTCCGAGGTGATTGTCGGTTAGAACGAGCAGATGAATAAGGTTTAGAATTGTGGGTAGAATATAATCGTGTCGAGCTACTCTGGAAATGAAAGAGAAAATAGTATTACGAACAGGTTCGCCGGTAAGTGCTTCAAGTTCTTTGCCAAAAGGTGAATTCGATTGGTGGAAAGGATCACCTTCTTCGCGTCTCCATTGATTCAGTCGACTACGAATCCATCAGATGAATTGAGGATGGATGACTGGTTTATTCATTCTGGTGACGCTGCTTTCGGAGCTTAGGTGAAACTCCATATCAAAATAGCTGTCGGAATCCGAGGGATTCGAACTGGTTGAGGGATCCATCTCGTACGATCAGATGGAGGATTTTCGATAAGAAATAGATTATATGACGTAGATTAGTACCCTGTAATACATAATTTACATATGCATAAATAAAACTAAAATCCCATACGTTATAGAGGAATCTACAAAAGCTGTCAGGCAAAGGTAACAATAACAGATATGCTAAGATATGAATTTATCTATACATTGTCTATGCAATAGAGGCAGTAAGACGTGTCTTGACTTTAAGGATGATAAGCAGGTAATTTCCTAAGGATGATAAGCAGATGATTTTCGACACAAAATGATAAGCAAAACTTTTGACATGCAGACACGATCGAAGTCCAGACCCACTAATGCATCTAAACAACTATCAGTTAGACACACTAATGCAAGACCTGGTTCGCTAAGACCACCGCTCTGATACCACCTGTAACAACCCGTCCTTATCCACCTGGATGAAGTCATCAACATTTGGTCCCATTGCGATGATCGACTCCAAGTAATGTCCTTAAATTGAGCAAATGCACAGCGGAAGACTTAATTCGTACCTGAGAATAAACATGCTTTAAAGTGTCAACCAAAAGATTGGTGAGCTCATAGGATTATCATAACAATCATTTCAATATTTTAATAGACCACAAGATTTCATAATCATAAACATAATACACTCGCAAGTGTGTAAAGCATTCTAAGTGGTTGAGCACTTGGTAACCATACTTAACATTTAATCACATCGCATATTCCCTTTATTATGAAATCTCACTACACCTTACCAAGTGTAGTCACCGAAAAGAAGTACTGTACAACCGTTGAATACTGGTCGTCCAGTCCGTTTGGGGTTGTAAGGCCCGATAGATCTATCAACAGGATTCACGTTTACAATACCCATGTAAATAGTAGTTACCAAGCTACAGGGAAATATGCCAGTGGTACAACTCAACGTAGAATATATTTTTAAGTACTTGTGTCTATTTTGTAAACATTTATAAAAGCAGCGCATGTATTCTCAGCCCAAAAATATATATTGCAAAAGCAATTAAAAAGGGAGCAAATGAAACTCACCTAATGTATTTTGTAGTAAAAATACATATGACTATATTGAACAATTGTAGGGTTGGCCTTGGATTCACGAACCTATAACATTTGTATATTTATTAATACACATAATCGTAAACGTACTTATATATTATTCTTAGTGATGTGTTTTATATATATATAGTAGATTAATAAGTTTCATTATCTGCATTTCCATTTTATATATAGTAATATCAATATAGTTAAGTTATGTATATTAAATATATATCTTTTATACGCAGATCATTTGTTTATGAAATTATTATTAATTCTGATACTACTAAAGTTAATAAAAATAGTGGTATTTTATAATACTATTGATAAAAGTGATGATAATAATAATAATAATAATAATAATAATAATAATAATAATAATAATAATAATAATAATAATAATAATAATAATAATGTTATTGGAAAATAAAGATAATAATATTAATGTTAATGATGATATTTACAAAATCATAATATTTATAATAATCTTAATAATAATAAAGTTAATGATAAAAGTAATAAGAAAAAAATGATAAAAATAATAATAATAATAATAATAATAATAATAATAATAATAATAATAATAATAATAATAATTACTACTACTTTAATAATAATAATCATATTTATATATTAACAATTAATTATCTTACATAATTAATTCTAAAACATAACAATAATGGAATTAATAAAAAAAAATTTATAATAATAATAATAACAAACAATACCTTAGAAGCATTAATAAACTGCTCGAGACGGGACACGAACCCGCAACCTCTACCTTACACCACAACACTCCTAACCAATTAATCTGTCACGTTTTTCTGTTTTACGTGACAGATTAATATGTATAACCCATATCATCAAAACATAATCTCTTCATCATAATGATCCTAGTCTAAATTGGGCTTCGACCCAACTAGGAAACCCAATAAAAAAAAATATCACGGCCCAACTATCAAATCCCATCTTGTAAGTCCAATTAACTTACAAACGGCCCAAATAATAATTCAATCCAATAACAGTTTTATAAACCCAGTTGGTTTGATTTACAAATTAAAAGGGTTTCGATTGTTAATGAGATTTATCCGATGGTGTTGTTATTCGAATAGTAACACACTGCAGTTAACAGGAACGAATCTATCATCATCGTTTTTATTCAACAGTAATCACCATCATCATCAACGATTGTTATCATCATCATTAATTCAGCTCAACAGAAATGTGAAACCGAAATATCGAGGCTCACGATTATCTCCATCCTTTCCATCGCTATTTCATCATCGAACATCACTTAATCATTTCATCATTTCGTAACAGGAAAAAAAAAGAAAAAAAAATGATTTGCTCACAGATTCATCATCGACCTCACAATCAATAACTCGTCTTCATCTTCGTTGTATGATCCCTTCCTATTTGCAGACCCATGTAAACAGAAACATTGCATTAACGTATAGGTGATGATGGTGGCATGTGGTGGTTGTCATGGTGTTGCCTTCACGATGAGGACTGAAACCATAGTTATCAGCGATGGTGGTGTTTATCTTCGAAACATAAATGGAAAGGATAGAAAAATCAACAACGAAAGCGTGTATCATCGGGGTTGTTGCTTTTAATGGTGGTTGAAGTGGAAGATGGTGTTCTTTGTCTAATCATCAATATTAACAGTGTGTATAACAGTTGCAATGGCTCAAATTCATAATATTTGCGGGTTTTGTTGAGGGGTTCACGATAGAAATTAAAAGAACAAGGAGTGCTTGGTGATTGAGGTTTGCCGTGGTGGTTTATGGTTGTGATATGAGAAGAAGATGATGATGTAATGGTGGTGTGAAAAGTGATTCACGATGAAGAAGAGAGGGAGAGTTAGATAGAGAAGGAGGTGGTCGTTGGTGTCACGGTGGCCGTGAGAGTAGTACTTGGTGGCGGTTGATGGCAGCGGTGGAGGTGGTGACATGGGTGTTCATATTTGATGACGGGATTCGGTTATGATGATGGTTCATTGTTCGTGAAGAGTGAGAGATAGGAGAGAGAGTATGGTGGTGTGGTTCTTTGGTTTGTTGATACAAGAGGCAGAGAATGGAAAATGCTAGGATTAGAGAAATGAAAAAAAAATGGTCATAAACTTCTCCTGAATGAATGTTGTCTATTAGTTATAAAGTTGCAATTATTAATACAGTCACCATCCACTAATGTTGATTCAATTTGAGAACGTGATTTAACAGTGATTTAACAGTGCAACAGCCTTTCACTTGTTTGATTATACCGACGTTTTTCCACGGAATACTATCGTGTCTAATACTAAACAGTTAATATATATAAGTGTTCATAAAAATCCCAAATTTTTAGCTTAAATACATTCAATTATTTCAATCGTTAACTGTTTGAACCTGATTAAAAAGGTTCATTAGTTATTTGTTTTCTGTTCCATTTAATATGTACGGAGTGTTATAACTCAACTCAATAAATTTAAAATATTTTTAATACGTCTAAATTTTACATAACCTAATTATGAATCAACGTTTACTTTTAAATTCACCTAAGTCCGTATTTAAACTAGTTTAATATTAACCATAAAATTTGTCCTGACATTCAGGCTCGATCCCAATTAAAATATAAATATTTTTAAAATTAATTAAATAGATTCTAAATATATTTTTAAATAAGCTAACATTCTTATATTTATATATATGTATGCACATTTATTTACAATTAATGGTTTGTGAATCGTGAGAAATGGTCGAGGTTAAATGAATGTAAGGAAATAGTTTAAAATTTTTGAGATTCAACCTAGCAGACTTTGCTTATCGTGTTGATAATACAATATCGTATCGAGAGTTTGGTTCAAAATTAGTCGAAATTTTCTGGGTCGTGACAGTACCTACCCGTTAAAGAAATTTCGTCCCGAAATTTGAGTGGGATCATCATGGTTAACAATAAGAATGTTTTCCTGACGAGTATGAGCTGATAAATAGAGATTTATTACTGTTGAGTAATATGGATAAGATAATTCGACTACTTGAAGAGTACGAGTGAAGTTATCACAAAAAGAGTGAATTGAGTAGGTATAGATTCGTCACATCTTTTGACGTAGTCACGTTTGAATTCCGGAATTCAAGGGATTTAAAGAAAAACTTCAAAATCTAAAAGATTTGATTCTTTGGCGAATAAGGAAATTAAGATCTCTTTAATTAAATGCGATGATCTGTCCCAATTACTACGTCTGATATTTCCAGTATAAATTTATCTTTCCCGTTCCATTAGTTTTCACCACTTCTATACTCAATTCCTAAATTCAAAAGATTGTGAAAATGCTTAATCCAGTTCTAATCCTTGTCCTTATCCTTACTATCACAACACTCATTCTCCTTTTCCAACTCTCACCAGAGGAATCTGCTTTCTTCTACTTCGCCCTTGGGGTTATAGTGTTTTTAATTCTTCCGTGTCTTTATGTTGCGATAAAAATTGATATACACGGTTTGTAATTTATGTATTGTTATCGGGCTTTATATTCTCCCTTATATTTTGAAGCTCTATGCTTTTGTTTTCTCTTCCCGACTTCAAGTCAAGCAAATAATGTTCCAGAATTTGTAAATATAGAGTTTCGAATGATTATAATGTTCTAAGCAGGAAGGAACGTGATAGCACGATTTGATTTTTATATTTATCAACATCACGGAAGATAGAACCATCAATAATACATTTTCTTGATATATTCAGAGGTTAAGTAGAATGAAAGAGTTATGTAACATGGCACATGATGATGTTAAGATCTGTGAATCATTACGTTCCATTAGAAACTCAGCATGACTTACTGTAATATAATCACATTGGCCAGGTGTCATTATATTATATTAACTCATGCTTCAATTCCCAACACTTCTCCAGAATTCATTCATAATTTATGCTTAGATTTTACAGAAGTTTCCAATATAATGAAATACAGAAAATGCGAAGAGGTAGATAATTTCGGACAAGAATATTTATGAAAATATCCTCAGAAATATCGAAGATATTTATGATGATATTTTGGAATTTCTAAGTTCGAAAGTTGATGAAGAAATTTTTTTCGAAAGTTGAGAACGTGATTTAACAGTGCAACAGCCTTTCACTTGTTTGATTATACCGACGTTTTTCCACGAAATACTATCGTGTCCATTATTAAACAGTTAATATATATAAGTGTTCATAAAAATCCCAAATTTTTAGCTTAAATACATTCAATTATTTCAATCGTTAACTGTTTGAACCTGATTAAAAAGGTTCATTAGTTATTTGTTTTCTGTTCCATTTAATATGTACGGAGTGTTATAACTCAACTCAACAAATTTAAAATATTTTTAATACGTCTAAATTTTACATAACCTAATTATGAATCAACGTTTACTTTTAAATTCACCTAAGTCCGTATTTAAACTAGTTTAATATTAACCATAAAATTTGTCCTGACATTCAGGCTCGATCCCAATTAAAATATAAATATTTTTAAAATTAATTAAATAGATTCTAAATATATTTTTAAATAAGCTAACATTCTTATATTTATATATATGTATGCACATTTATTTACAATTAATGGTTCGTGAATCGTGAGAAATGGTCGAGGTTAAATGAATGTAAGGAAACAGTTTAAAATTTTTGAGATTCAACCTAGCAGACTTTTCTTATCGTGTTGATAATACAATATCGTATCGAGAGTTTGGTTCAAAATTAGTTGAAATTTTCTGGGTCGTGACACACGTTGTTGTTTGGATTGATCAGCTTTCTTGTAGTACGAGGAAGATGATGAGTGTTTGCGTTAATTGCTTGATTTGCCTTTAAACTTGTGTTTGTTCAAGGTGTTTGTGAACATGGCTGCCATCTTGACTAATTCAAGGTGTGAATCATCAACATCAGAAAGATTCAACTCTTCAGAATCAGTTGATTCTTCAACAAGCACTTTCTTGGACAAGCTTTTAGAAAGTGATTTGCTCTTCTTTTTGGCAATTAGAGCAAGAGGATCACCCGAAGAAGACTCTTTCCTTCCTTCTTGAAGTTTAGACACCTCAGGTTGGTAATGCATAAGAACTCCAATAAGCTCATGAATAGTCAACTTGTCAATCTCTTTGGTAGATCGAACAATGGTTCCATAAGAAAGCCAATCAGCATTGAGCTTTTTGAGGAATTTCATGTTGACTTCAGCATGTACTTTTACAATCTTACACCTTTTCAACTCATTGAGAACACCATTGAAACGACGGTAGGTGTCCTTGAGTAGTTCTTCTGGTTCCTGCTTGAAATCTTCATACAATCCCAGAGCCTTATTCAATTTAGTAACGTCTGACATGTCATAAACTTCTTGTTGTCGTTTGATCTCATCCCATATATCTTTTGCAGTAGTGTTGCTATAAACATTTTCAAATAGCTCATATGGGATAGCTTGCATGACAATATTCTTAGCCTCTATGTCACCCTGAGCTCTTTCACGTTTATCACCAGAAATTTCATAGACTGGAATTGGCATACCAGTATCCGGATGAAAATCAACAACTGGACCATCTCTCAAAGAAGCCCAAATGTGTTTAGTTTTCTCACCCTTATAGTCTATGTACTGAGTAATACGATGAAGCCACTGAGTATACTTGCCATCAAAAAACACTGGAGGTCAGGAATCTGATCCAATGATAAGAGTATCTTGAGTAGACATCTTAAATTGAGGTAGATTCGGTATAGATTCGGTATTAAACACAATCTATGGTCAGGGTTCAGTATAAAATCTAACAAGAATGTCAGATTCGGTAAAGATTCGGTACAGTAGCAGATTCAGTAAGTGGTTCGGTACTGTAGCAGATTCGGTAACAATTCGGTAAACCAGATTCTGTATCAGAAACTGATTAGAATCACAAATAACACACATAAATTCAGTATGGATTCGGTAACCACACAACTTGAAGCTTCAGTACACTTAAAACCATAGAATTAAGTGAAACCGAGATTCTGATTCGGTAATTGACTCGGTAGTCAAATTCTGTAAAATAATATGTGTAAACTCAATCCAATTCCCTTGAATTAGATTCGGTAACCTTGCTGCACAAGAAAACAAGTTAGTAACAAACAGAATATCAATAATACCGAAGATTCAGGATACCGAATGTCAACTGTAGCAGTTGACAATACCGAGTCTAAGTCTAAAACTTAGAAATATAATAGAATCCTTTCTCCAACCACACCAATTAGCTGCGTATGATCAAACCGAATGTGATAGAATCACAAACACACCACAATCTGCAACACTTAAGATGAATTTCCAGTAATGAAGCAGATTCGGTATGACAGTTACGATACCGAGTGTTGATCAAATCTTCAAAACTTGAAGAATTGAAGAAATTGAATCGACAGAAATGTGATTTAACACCTCACGAACACAACTGAATCTTTAAATCTTCACAAAACACCAGAATCAAGCTTGAATTAAGCAATACCGAGAGTTTTAGCCACAAACTCTAAAAATCAACTTGATTCTCCATAATTGAAGTTAAAAAGCTGTAATGATGATCGAAACTCTTTCTAATATACCTAATACACCTTCGCTGAACTTATCACAAGAATCTAAATGTCAGATTATCAAATTCGATAATACTGAATCTGATTCATTTTACCGAGAGTATTCAGATTCTGTAATCTACAATCTCTGGATCGATATAGTGATGTAGCATCACTTCCTGGAAGCTCTGATACCAAATGATAGGTCAGATCATGTTGAGATTGAGAGAAAAGATAAGATAGAGTGAGATTCAGTATATAGGAAGAAGACTCGATATGAGAGAGAATCGATAAAATTACATTCCACAGCTTCTAGAACTCGGTTACAATGCAATGGCTATCTAATTAGGACTACTTAGGTTCCTTATATAGCCCTCTTCTAAGGAACCTTCATTTAAAGCTTAATTCACATTAACACTATACAACTTCGGGGTCCTAACATATATAAATGAATGATATAGGTTCGTGAATCCAAGGCCAACCCTACATTTGTTCAATATCATCATATGTATTTTTACTACAAAATACATTATTGTGAGTTCATTTAATTTCCTTTTACTCTTTACATTTTTGGGACTGAGAATACATGAGTTGTTTTTATAACTGTTTCCTAAATGCTTTTGAGATATATTTTTTGAACTGATAATATATGAACTGCTTTTATAAATGATTGACGAAATAGACACAAATATTCAAAACTACATTCTATGATAGAATTATTTGGATTCAGAGGTTCGTTTTAGTAGTTAGTAACGGTGAGATGATTTCGTCATTGCACTACGCGTTAGCTACCGTTTTAACTACCATCGGTGAGATGATTTCGTCATTGCACTACGCGTTAGCTACCGATGTATTGTATTGTATTGTATTATAGTCGAATTTGTAGTTGGTAACAAAGGGATGATTTTGCATTGCGTACACATTAGCCCCCGTTTCAGCTACCCTCGGAGGGATGATTTTGCATTGCGTACGCATTAGCCCCCGTTGTAAGAATTATATTCTATTAACTACCACGGTGAGACGATTTTGTCATTGCACTACGCGTTAACTACCATTGGTTAGTTGTTTGAAAGGTTCCGGTGTTCTTCATATGAATGATTTTATAGCAAGAGTATACCTGCACAGATTGTTTTCTAATTATGAGTATCTTTTGGTCTATTAAAATGATGAATTTTATTGTTTACGATAAACCTATGAACTCACCAACCTTTTGGTTGACACTTGAAAGCATGTTTATTCTCAGGTATGAAAGAAATCTTTCGCTATGCATTTGCTCATTTTAGAGACATTACTTGGAGTCATTCATGACATATTTCAAAAGACATTGCATTTGAGTCTTTGAGTTCATCAAGATTATTATTTAGTCAATTATAGTTGGATATATTATGAAATGGTATGCATGCCGTCAACTTTCGATGTGATGAAAGTTTGACTTTTAAAAACGAATGCAATGTTTGTAAAATGTATCATATAGAGGTCAAATACCTCGCGATGTAATCAACTATTGTGAATCATTTATAATCGATATGGACTTCGTACGGATGGATTAGGATGGGTCTCTTCAGTTGGTATCAGAGCGGTGGTCTTAACGAACCAGGTCTTGCATTAGTATGTCTAACTGATAGTTGTTTAGATGCATTAGTGGGTCTGGACTTCGACCGTGTCTGCATGTCAAAAGTTTTGCTTATCATTTCGTGTCGAAAATTATCTACTTATCATCCTTAGGAAATTACCTGCTTATCATTCTTAGTCTAGACACTTCTTATTGCATTGATTGCGTGAATAGTGTAGAGACAAAATTCAGATCTTAGTGTATCTGTTACTGTAGACTTTGTCTGACACGTTTCCTTAATTTCCTCCGTAATCTATGGGATCTTCTGTACTATACATAGATATTTTATGTAATTAGAATATCATCCGATATCCGAAAATCATTTCATAAAATGCTTTACCTAACCGTGCAAGATGAATTTCGCAACCAGTTCAAGTTCGTCAGATTCCGATAACTATTCCGATATGGATTTTCACTCGAGCTCCGAAAGCAGTATAACCAGAATGGGTCAACCGATTAGCCATCATCTATTCTGGATGAATTGGGGCTGGGTTCGTAGCCTCCTCAATCATTGGAGACAAGAAGAAGGTGATCCTTGTCATCCACCACATTGCCCTCTTGGCGAAGAACCTGAAGCACTTACCGGCGAACCTGTCTGAAATACCATTTTCTCTCTCATTTTCAGGGTATCTCGACACGATTATATTTTATCCACAATTCTAAACCTTATTCACCCACTCGTTCCAACCGACAATCATCCTGGAATAATAGAAGAAGTCAACGAGCTTCGCGCTCGAGTAATCAATTTGGAAAATGTGGTGCAAAACCTACCAGCTTCAACAACAGCACCGGCAACACCAGTACCACCAACAACCCAAGTTTCAACAACCCATGCCTCAACATCTCATTCTGTACCTCGAGTATAATCATCGTTCTACGAATCGTTCTACATGAATTACCTTCGTTCGACATGGCGATTATGTAATCTTTAATGTTTTAGAGATTATATATTCTCGTTCTAACGGTAAATCAAATGAGTTTAATATCATATTGACTCATTAAATCCATGATTACATCTGAAGAAAATACATATGTATATATGTTTTCATAAAGATTGTAATTAAAAATTCTTTTGTACAAACTGTTAATGGTGAAAATATTTTAACGGGTAGGTAATACCCGGGGAATATTTAGATTTCACATTAATAAGATACACTATACATTCTTCCAATCCGATTCAATGGTCATTTACTATCCTACTTACACCCACAGATATACGTATCCGTTCACCGCAGAATAACCATTTCCATTCGATTTCATATTTGGATTTTGACTTATCAGAATCCAACAAGTGGCATAATGAAGAAAACATTGGACAAAATAAAATTTGTTAGAAACAAACAAATTAACTACGAGAAATTTTGTTAAGAATCCACGCTAACTGTTCCTAGCTAACTATTCCTAGCTAATTGATTACATTTTATTTATCGCAATTTAATTATCGCAATTTATATTCTCGCAATTTTATTTATCGTCATTTAATTTCTGTTATTTATTTTATGCACTTTAAATATTGGGACACGTATACAAGGTTTTGACATATCATATCGACGCATCTATATATATTATTTGGAATAACCATAGACACTCTATATGCAGTAATGATCGAGTTAGCTATACAGGGTTGAGGTTGATTCTATAATAAAATATATACTTTGAGTTGTGATCGAGTCTGAGACATGTACACGGGTCACGATACGTATTAATTAATTCGAATATTATATATTAAACTATATATGAATTATTGGACTGTTAATTGTAGACTATCGACTGTGGACTAATAACATTGGACAATTAAAATGAATTAAAACATTGATTATAACATATGAAACTAAATAATTCTTCAAGTTTGCCACTTGATTTCATCTTAAACCTCATTTGTATCTTGACGATTACGATCTGCATTCAAACCTTTCATGATTCTTGAAAACACCTCAATCGAGAGGATGAACCAATCGCACTTCATCTACAGAAGAAAAGATTGATGCATATAGTTATGCACCTGAAAACACTCGAAACCTGAGTAAACGTTTAACACGTATCTGTACTAGCTCCTTTGGCATTGTTATTACCGAAAATAACATTGCAATTTTTTTTCAAATTAACCAATTTTGTCACAGCTTCAGCAAATCAACTTCGACTATTCATTCGAAACAACCTTATTATGACCTTAATATATACGTTGTCTCTTTACCTTCATTACCAGAGAACCGTTTATATTCCACCACATTAGCAGTAAACTTACCAGCAGCTTCATTACTCATTGGTTTAAATCTTTCCGAAGAACCATTATATTTGTTCATTAAAACCCTATCATGAACTCATCGGCATCTTGTAACAATAATTACCATACCAAATACCGGGAGGCATCAATCGATAATCTCGAATTTTTCTGTGATTCTACGACAAAAATTATATATATATATATATATATATATATATATATATATATATATATATATATATATATATATATATATATATATATATATATATATATATATATATATATATATATATAACTTCTATCTCCTGGATTTACGAACTTCAATTCTGAATTTCTGAAAAGTGCTTTAGCTTATGAATCAGTTCCCTGAGTTTTTGAAAAAGCTGATGAAGCAGTGAAAACTGAAGACTGCCTTAACAGTCAAAAGTTTGATGATAAAGAATGGAGTGTTGAAAAAGCTCAAAGATTTTGATACCGAAAAATGAATTGAGAAAATCATGAAAAAGACTCTGAACACGGATTAAACTTGTACATAAAAGAATCATGATGATTCTATTTCTGATGAAATCTTTAACGAATACATTGCTCCTTAATCGCTCTAAATCATCATGAATGAATTTCTTCATCACAATCTGATTCAAAAACTCTAAGATATTATCGTATCTTTCATTATTAATATCCTCAATATTTCTGAAGATACCTTCATAAATATTCTCGTCCAATATTAATTATCTCTCCGCGCTATCTATGTTATATCATAAAAGGAAACTGTTTTAGTTTCTGTATTCTGTAAACCTGCGAGTTTAAAATAAGAATGCTTTTGAAGTAGTGTTGGGAACTGAAGCATGAGTTAGTATAATATAATGACACTTGATCAACGTGATTATATTACAGTAAGTCATGCTGAGTTTCTAATAAAACGTGATGATTCATAGACCCTACCGTCATCATGTGCCATGTTACATGACTCTTGTATTCTATTTAACTTCCAAAGATATCAAGAAAATATTTTCTTGATGATTCTGTCTTTTTCGGATATTCTGGTAATTTGACAAATCAAATCGTGCGATTACGTTCTTTCTTGTTTAGAACATTAAGTTCATTCGAAACTCCGTACTTACGAATTCTGGACCATTACTCGCTTTACTAGAGGTTGAGAAGAGAATAAAAAGGCAAAGAGCTCCAAAATATAAGAGAAAATATAAAGCCCAATAACAACACAGAGGTTACAAACAGTGGATATTAATACAAATAGCAATATAAAGATACGGTAGGATTAATAATAGTATAGCCCCAAGGTAATAGTAGAACTAAATAGATTTTTCTGGTGGAAGATTGAAAAGAAGGGTGACAGAGATGAAAATTAGGAAAATATCAAGGATTAGAACTGGATTAAGCATTTTCACAATCTTTTGGATGTATGAACTAAGAAAGAAAGTATAGGAATGGTGAGAATAATGGAACGGAAGAGTTTAATTTATAATGGAAATATCAGACAGAGTAATCGAGGCAGATCACCGTATTTAATTATAGAGATCTTAATTTTCTTGTTCGCCGAAGAATCAAATTTATTAGATTTCGAAGATTTTCTCTAAATCCCTTAAATTCTGGAAATCAACCGTGACCACGTCACCAGTTAAGTCAAACCTTCATTTACTCATTTCACTTTTTTGAGAAAACTTCACTCATACGCTTCGAATAATCGAATTGTTTTATTCATATTTCTCAATAATGATAAAACTCTATTTATCAACTCATTTTCGTCATGAAACCATTTTTATTGTTAGCCAGGATAACCTCGATCAAATTTTGGGACGAAATTTCTTTAATGGGTAGGTACTGTGACGACCCGAAAATTTCCGATCAAATTTAAACTTAATCTTTATATGATTTTGATACGATAAGCAAAGTCTGTAATGTTGAGTCTCAAAATTTTTGAACTGTTTATATGGATTCAGTTAATCTTTGACTATGCTTGATGATTCACGAACATTGATGTGTATATAGATATGGTATAATAAATGGTAATATATCATATGTAATTACAAGCTAAAATTATAATTACTATATTAATATTATTATCATTAATTTCATTAATATTATTATTAATATTAATATTAACATTTGAATCATTAATATTATTATATCAAGTATATATATATTCATATGAAATTTGATAAGTAGAAGTTGTTAAATTATTAAAACTAATAATATTATTTGTACCATTAATAATATTAATATTTTTATTATCATTATTAAAATCAGTGTTAGATAAGTTATTACTATCAATAGATAATATATAAATATGTATATATATTTATATATATATATATATATATATATATATATATATATATATATATTAATATATTATTAGTATTATTATTATTAATAATATTATTGTTATACACTTTATAGTAATTAACATCATTATCATTAGTAGTAATAGTATTATTATTACTATTATATTTGTATTACTATTAGTTATAATATTAAAAGTATTATTATTATATTTACATTTATTAATAAGGTTAATTAAAATCTATAAATTCAAATATATAAATATAAGAGATATACAATTATGATATTTGATATACATATATTGTTATATTATTATTATTATTAGTATAATATAAATAGTGTTATTATTTGCATTATGATTAATATTATTATCATCATTTTTTTTTGTTAATATCATTATTAATATCTATTATTTTTACAAATATTATTAATATAATTATTATTAGTATTATTATTATTAATATATTTAAATTTAATAATTATATAATCGACCGAATCTGTTTTAAATCATTCAAACCGTATTTGATTAGTAACTTTCTCTTTCTAATTATTGACCTTAAAATCAATACATCCAAATTCTGTTAAATCAAATCCACCTGCTATATTCTTGTCTATTCGTAATATTCTTTTAAAATAAATACAATATGACCAATTCAATATAAAATTGGCAATTACTCTGTGTTACTAGGAAATTCAGTCAGTACGTTATTACTTTTATCAAATACATTCACTATCAAATCTTTTTATTTATCAAATTACTCAGGAAAAGCAAGAACATAAGCGTACCCCCTGTTCTTGAAACCTTTTTATAAAAACCTCAAATTCGAATCCCATTTAAAAATCCTTAAATGTAGATGTGTTAGGAATCGTCCATTTAAAGTTTCTGCAAGTTTTCAAGCCCCAATTCTGTCTCTTGCATTAGAATTTCGAAGTCAAACTTTCAAATTGAAAAAGTCAAAAGTTTTGTTCCTTATGAAACTCGAAATTTTTTCGATGTTTAAGGATCAATTGACGTGTCAGGAAGTTTCTGGGAGTCATTAGCAACCTTTTTCGTGTAGGAATCGTTGTCTAAAATCGTTTAAAAATCAAGTTCAATGTTCGACTTCATGAACGATGTTCGTGAACTGCACAGTAGGTAATTAAAGTTTTTTTTTTTATTTCTGCTGTTTACAAATCCCTCTTAAACCGGTCGTGTAGTTTTATTGCAAGTTTAAACCAATAAAGTTGTTATTAAATTAGTGGTTAAGAGCTCTGGTCGATTAGATGTTTAAGAGAAGAAGAAAAAGTAGAAAACAAATACGGATTAATTCAAACTCAATTGGGTATTATAACAGAGAAACAACTTAGCTCGAATAATTAAGGGGTGTGTTGGTTAGCGAGTGGTCTTGGGTTCAATTCTTACCGGTGGCATCTATTTTTTTAAAGACTATTTAGTGAGGTAATAACCTTATTATTATCTTTATTTTTTTGTTATTTTTTATTATTATCATTATTATTACTGTTGTTATTATTATTTTTTATTATTATTATTATCATTGTTATTATAAATTATTAGTGTTATTGTTATTATTATTATTATTATTATTATTAGTATTATTAAGTATTATAGACAATATTATTATTAAGATCATCATTATTATAATTATCAATATTATTATTATTATTAGTAATATAATTATTATTATTACTATTAAATTATTATCATTAGTATTAAAATGATTGATAAAAATATTGTATTATTAACAGTAGTATTGAAATTAACACTATTATTTTCATTAATACTAGTATTAATATCATTGTTATAGTTATTAAGATTATTATAATTATTATTAACGTATGTATCATTATTAACAATATCATTATTATTATTAATATTTTCATTACTAATAGAGTTATTATTATTATTAACATTAGTGAAACATTAATATCAAAACTATCATTTTTAACAAATAAATATTTGTACATAAAAACACACTTATTATATATAATATAAATATATTGATATTCCATATAACTATATGAAAAACATATTATCATTATATATATATGACCACATATAAAAAATTAGGTATTTTTTAAATATAATACTAAATATATATAGATACTAATATAACTACAATAATCATTTAGATATATATATATATATATATATATATATATATATATATATATATATATACATGAAATAAACATATATAACACATAAATTAAGATATAATATAAATATATGATATTAAATGAAATTTAGAATAAATTCTATATAACTACAATTACATAAATAACATATATTAGTAAATAAAAATTATGTGATTTCCAGTATACGTTTTAATATATAAATGAATGATATAGGTTCGTGAATCCAAGGCCAACCCTACATTTGTTCAATATCATCATATGTATTTTTACTACAAAATACATTATTGTGAGTTCATTTGATTTACCTTTTACTCTTTACATTTTTGGGACTGAGAATACATGCGCTGTTTTTATAACTGTTTCCTAAATGCTTTTGAGATATATTTTTTGAACTGAGAATACATGAACTGCTTTTATAAATGATTGACGAAATAGACACAAATATTCAAAACTACATTCTATGATAGAATTATTTGGATTCAGAGGTTCGATTTAGTAGTTAGTAACGGTGAGATGATTTCGTCATTGCACAACGCGTTAGCTACCGTTTTAACTACCATCAGTGAGATGATTTCGTCATTGCACTACGCGTTAGCTACCGATGTATTGTATTGTATTGTATTATAGTCGACTTTGTAGTTGGTAACGGAGGGATGATTTTGCATTGCTTAAGCATTAGCCCCCGTTTCAGCTACCCTCGGAGGGATGATTTTGCATTGCGTACGCATTAACCCCCGTTGTAAGAATTATATTGTATTAACTACCACGGTGAGATGATTTCGTCATTGCACTACGCGTTAGCTACCGTTGGTTAGTTGTTTGAAAGGTTTTGGTGTTCTTCATATGAATGATTTTATAGCAGGAGTATACCTGCACAGATTGTTTTCTAATTATGAGTATCTTGTGGTCTATTAAATGATTAATTTTATTGTTTACGATAAACCTATGAACTCACCAACCTTTTGGTTGACACTTGAAAGCATGTTTATTTTCATGTATGAAAGAAATATTCCGCTGTGCATTTGCTCATTTTAGAGACATTACTTGGAGTCATTCATGGCATATTTCAAAAGACGTTGCATTTGAGTCTTTGAGTTCATCAAGTTTATTATTTAGTCAATTATAGTTGGATATATTATGAAATGGTATGCATGCCGTCAACTTTCGATGTGATGAAAGTTTGTCTTTTAAAAACGAATGCAATGTTTGTAAAATGTATCATATAGAGGTCAAATACCTCACGATGTAATCAGCTATTGTGAATCGTTTATAATCGATATGGACTTCGTCCGGATGGATTAGGACGGGTCTCTTTAGGAAGACTCGCGACACCCAAACTGCTGAGCTATAATCCAATCTCCGTTACCCGCTAGGGAAAATCAAACTCTCTGTTTCTGGCAACCATATCACTACATTGTGAGATACCGGGTCGGAGCCCGACCCGACTCTAACAACCCCCCAAAGTGATGCATTCGTACAATAATCCATTTAATCGATCTATCTCTTCAACAAAGAATAAACCTGGTAGATCAAATTCGTGGACATCACCATCAAGACACCCTTGAGAGAACACCATCACATCCTTAATACTCAACCTTTTTGCATTCCATTTCACTGTTGAAACACTGACCACATATATGCGCACGAATTCAAACGAACCCAATTCTTCAACTCTCAACTCCCACTGTACGGATTTCGTAATACCAATAAATTCCACAGGAATCTCTTGTTCATCTTCTCCAGCCAGTTGTAGCACAATTTTCATTAGAGGTGATCTAACTGAAATCTCGAAAACTCTAGTGCTCCCGAATGGGCAATCTTGTTTAGCATCAAAGTGATCCCACTTGATAACTCCTAAATTATACAATATTTTGATAACATTTTAAGGAGTTATCTTAGCATTTTTAAGTTATTTTAATCCTAAAACACACTAAAATGGGTAAAATGGGGAAAAAGGTAACTCTAACGATTTTATTGAAGTTGTGTATAAAACAGGATCGAAAACAAGAAAAACTGCATAAAAGGCCATGAAGCCGTGCCTGGCACCTAAAGCCGCCGGCTTGGGAAGAGTATTCCAGAATGTTCCAGAATTGATCGTAAAATTTGATGAACTTGTTGACCAAACAAAATACAGTTAAAGCCGCCGGCTTCACACTGAAGCCGTCGGCCTAAATTACACGGTTTCTTAACTTGCCGACCAAGTTTAAGTTAAAAATGGAAACAAAATCAAAAAGATTGTCGGATCTTTGAAGCCACCGGCCTGCCATCAAAGTCGGTGGCTTGACTAAGACGGTAACGCGTTTTTGTGCTTGCGAATCAAGTTAAACTTGTAAAAGGAGTCACCGACCCAAGGAAGCCGCCGACTTCCCACTGAAGCCGCTGGCTTGGCCATCGAATCTGAAAAGTATAAATAGGGGCCTCTTGTTTCAGTTTTCAAGAGACCTTCAATATGAAGCGACCCGTCCTAATCCATCCAGACAAAGTCCATATCGATTACAAACGATTCACAATAGTTGGTTACATTGCGAGGTACTTGACCTCTATATGATACATTTTACAAACATTGTATTCGTTTTAAAAAGAAAACCTTTCATTTACATCGAATGTTGACGGCATGCATACCATTTCATAATATATTCAACTATAATTGACTTAATAATAATCTTGATGAACTCAATGACTCGAATGCAACATCTTTCGAATATGTCATGAATGACTTCAAGTAATATCCTTAAAATGAGCTAATGCACAGCGGAAGATTTCTTTCATACCTGAGAATAAACATGCTTTCAAGTGTCAACCAAAAGGTTGGTGAGTTCATTAGTTTATCATAAACATTCATTTCCATCATTTTAATAGACCACAAGGTTTTCATTTCTCATAAATATACGTCCCATGCATAGAGACAAAAATAATCATTCATATGGATTGAACACCTGGTAACTGACATAAACAAGATGCATATAAGAATATCCCCATCATTCCGGGACTCTCATCGGACATGATAATTGAAGTACTAAAGCATTCGTAACCCGAATGGGACGTGTCAAGGTCCATAGATCTATCTTTAGGATTCACGTCAATTAGGGGCCATTTCCCTAATTCTTAGGCTACCAAGCTAAAAAGGGGCATATTCGATTCGATAATCCAACCATAGAATGTAGTTTCGATTACTTGTGTCTATTTCGTAAAACATTTATAAAAGCAGCGCATGTATTCTCAGTCCCAAAAATATATATTGCAAAAGCATTTAAAAAGGGAGCAAATGAAACTCACCTAATGTATTTTGTAGTAAAAATACATATGACTACATTGAACAATGCAGGGTTGGCCTCGGATTCACGAACCTATATCATTCGTATATATATATATATATATATATATATATATATATATATATATATATATATATATATATATATATATATATATATATATATATATATATATATATATATATATTAAAATATATACTCGTAATCGAACAATTTCATATCTGATAACCTTATATATTATATATTTAGTTTGTTTATATATTTAAAAATGATTATTATTTATATAGTTATATTAATATGTCTATATCTGAAAATACCTAATTTGTTGTATATAAGTTTTTATATAAATAATGTTAATATATTTTTATATATAGTTATATGGCTTGTTATTACAATTGTAGTATATATAATAAGTATGTTTTATATACAAAATAGTTATTTGTTTAAAAAAAAAGATGGTGTTGATATTAATGATTTACTAAGAATAATAATAATAATAACTTTATTAAAAATGATAATATTAATAATAATAATGATATTGTTAATAGTGATACTTTTGTTTAATAATAATAATAATATTAGTAGTTACAAAAGTGATACTAATATTAATGAAAATATTATTAACTTGTGTTATTTTCATAATGATAATAATAATAGTAATCCTAATCATAATAATAATAATAATAATAATAATAATAATAATAATAATAATAATAATCATAATAATAATAATAATAATAATAATAATAATAATAATAATAATAATAATAATAATAATAATAATAATAATAATAATAATAATAATAATAATACAACTACCAGTAATAATAAGAATAATAATAATATTCTTACTTGTAGCTGTAATCGTAATAATACTTATGTTTATAAGAATTCATAAATTCTATTAATGATAGTAATAATAATGAATTTAACTCTAATAATAACTATTATTAACAAATATAATAATTGTAGCGACCCCGACAAATCGTCAAGTGACGGCATCGTCTACGTAGGTCCCATTGCATGGTCATAAGTCTTTAAGACAAAGTTTGACCAAAATATGTCACCTTCATTTCAAAATAAAGATTGTTTCCAAAGTTTACAAGAATTGTTCAACCAAAAGTTAAGTTACAAGGTTATAAGTACAAAGGAAATCTAGGCGACACGGTTTAAAGTAAAGTCATAAGACGCTCCATGAAAAGCATGTATACTCGACATCCAATGCAAGTATCAAATAATGAGCGGAAGCATGTATCACATATCGTGCAAGACCTGAGAAAAACATAGAAATCTGTCAACGAAAACGTTGGTGAAATCATAGGTTTAAGTAAGTTTGTGAGTAAAAGTAAAGTAAGTCGAACCACAAGGTTTGCAAAGTTGAAATAATAGTAATACATTCTAAAAGTTAATATTCACGAGCACCCAATTATCAAAGCTTAACATTCCATCCATTGTATACCCCATCCATAGTGCTAGAACAAACACTGATTCTCGAAAATATATTTCATTCGTAGACGGTAGCGAACCGTCAAAGATGAGGGTTGTCAACCCATATGGCCATATAACATAAGTTCTCGCTTACACCATCTGATGTAACTAATGATAATCGGATTGAGGATTTTCGTTCTAAACTCGTATGTAGAATGTTTGTTTTCCCGTTCTTGTGTTCACTTAGTTCAAAAGAATCGTTTATGTTTTCTCATCCCAAAAGTAAGTTTAAAAGAGTAAAAGTGGGACTATGATCTCACCTTGTATGCACGAACAAAAAGTACTTCGACAAGTAACGTGTGCAAAGAACAATGCTAGTCTTGACCTAAACAAATAGGTTGTATCAATAACGATAGTCACGAAGGGTCAAAGATGTTCAATTAGTCCTATGGCTCGTTACGACTCGATTAATATAGCACGTGGATCAATTTGTCAAGTTTCATGCACGACACAAGTAGTTAATTATGTTAGAACAATTGTATAATCGTTTGGTTAAGTTTGACTAAAAGTCAAACTTGGTCAAAGTCAAAGTCAACGGGGTCGGGTCGGGTGTCCGACAATTTTATCATGATGAGAAGTCATATACGAGCATAATAGTCAAGTTTCATGGTAAACGGGGTTATAGTAAAGCGGGAAACATTTTTGTGACATGAAAAACAAAGACAAAATGAGCTGGGCAGTATGCGCGGCGCGCTATGGGTTGCGCGGCGCGCACCCAAGTGTAAATCCTGGTCAGAACTTAACCACGAAGGCAAACATCTGGGATTTCTAATTCTGCGCGGCGCGCGGGTATATGCGCGGCGCGCAATACCTGGGAAACATGCAGTTTGCAGAAAAATGGTCCAAGTCACGAACCAAAATACAATTTAACACATCTCATGCACCGAAAACACTTAAAACGCATATCATATATCATTAGAAAGGTAATTTGACAAGGAGAATAACTAAACGCATTTACTCAATCAAAACCAAACAAACTCATATCAAAATCACCATTAATGCTCATCATTTATTACTCCAATTTCATAAATGCCATATTATGATTCGGGAAATTAATGCACATGTGTAATACGCCGTTTTGATGATAATCAAGCATACAATACAACTAAACGCAAACAAAACAACATGGCAATCATTCAATGCATCTAAGATTCATTTCAAGTTCATCAAACCCTAAACTAAATTCACCAAATTTCATAATCAAGTTTAGGAGGTTTCCTTAATCAAACTTTACATCAAAATAAAGCTAGTAACACTAGGAGCATAATTAAAACATGAAGTCTTAGCATCTAACAACATATAAACACTCAAATCTCAAGGTTAAGCATGTTATCTTTCAATATGAACTAGTTACATCAAAATAACAAGAACAAGCATACAAATCACATAATCATACTAGACTTGAGCCATAGACACTAATCAACAACCTTTTAACTCAAAAATCTCAAGAACACATAAAATTAGTGATTTTAGAAAGTTACCCAAATGAAATGAGATTGGTATGGAATCGAAGAGAAGATCACGAGGAGTTCGAATATGTAATTTGTTTGGCCCGAAGCTTGATCGTTTGAATATGGATGATGAATTGCTTTATGAAGAATTTGAGAAAAATATGAAAGTGTTAGATGAAAAGGAAAATGAAAATGAAGAAATGAGGTGGAAGTGTTGACTAGTCAAGTGGCTAGTCACCACTTTAGTGTTTTGGCAAAACAAGTCCCTCTACTTCCAATCGGGTGCGTTAAATTACCTAAACAAGATAAATCGAAACGCGTATTAACGGGAGATGTTATAAACATATAACGGAGTTTAAAATAGTTAAACGGAAAAGTTGACGGAAAAAGGCGGGATGTTACATTACCTACACCTTAAAAGAAATTTCGTCCCGAAATTTAGGTAGGCGTAGTAGTCGTTGTTTCTTCCTTGGAATCTGACGTTTCCGGAACCGGGAATAGATGAGGGTGTTTCTTTTGCATTTGATCTTCTCTTTCCCAAGTAAACTCGGGTCCCCTTTTGGCGTTCCAACGGACCTTGACAATCGGGATCCGGCTTTGTTTCAATTCCTTCTCGACGTAGTCCACAATTTCAACCGGTTCCTCCACAAAATGAAGTTTGTCATTAATAGTAAGTTCCTCGAGAAGAACGACGATATCGGGCTCGGCAAGACATTTCTTCAAGTTAGATACATGAAAAGTAGGATGGACGGAGCTTAGTTGAGGCGGAAGATCCAAACGATACGCAACGGTTCCAACACGTTCTAAGATTTCGAAAGGACCAACGTACTGCGGATTTAGTTTCCCACGTTTCCCAAAACGGATGACACCTTTCCAAGGTGCGACTTTTAACATGACGCGGTCACCGACTTGAAATTCGAGGTCTTTGCGTCTTTTGTCGGTATAGCATTTTTGACGACTCCGGGCCGTCCGAAGCCTATCTCGGATTTGAAGAATCTTCTCGGTGGTTTCGTGAATGAGGTCGGGCCCGGAAATTTGCACGTCACCCACTTCGGCCCAACAAAGAGGAGAGCGACATTTTCGGCCATATAATGCTTCAAAAGGTGCGGCCTTAATACTCGCGCTATAACTATTGTTATATGAGAACTCGGCGAGGGGTAAGTGCTTGTCCCAAGCTTTTCCAAAATCAACAACGCAAGCCCATAACATATCCTCCAATGTTTGTATGGTACGTTCACTTTGCCCATCGGTTTGGGGATGATATGCGGTACTCATGTCTAAACGCGTTCCCAAGGTTTCTTGTAACACTAGAAGTGAAACGAGTATTTCGATACAGGATAAATGACGAAGATACACCGTGTTGGTGTAGAATCTCTTAAGATATGTTTGAACAAGTCAGTTAGGGTTCGAAAAATGTTCGTTAGGACTATTCACCCTCGTGGCGAATACTAATGTAATATAAGGAGTTTCTCTATCCATGGAGAAATGTTACAAGGAGTTTCCTTAAACGGAAATGCGAGCGATAAAGATAGGAGTGAAATGAGGACCTAGAATAGGATGAGCTTACATCTCGAGGTTGCCATAACGTGCATCTAGTTGTCAAAAGTTGAAGTCTGAAAGAGAAACGAGGTAGTACACGTAGTTGTATAGTTCGGGGTTGAACAATAGTTGACCGATTGTCAGAAACACAAGGGCGTTAAGTCAAAGAATAGTGAAGTATCGTTGGGTTGTGTGTTATCTTAAATTCTAGTAATATCAGACGGTGATGGTGAAATAACAGAGGTAGGTAGTGTGGTACGGGATGACGAGAAAATTGATCGGATCCACAATTTAGTATTCGAATTCTTCGTGCAAAATAACGAATTTTAGTTATGTTGATTTTTGAGTCGAGAGAGTATGCCTTTCGTCGTTCAAGTAGAAATATTTCCATGTTTGAGTTCCATCTGTTGCTATACGATTTTTAACTAGAAATGTTGGTGTGAAGAATCACGCTCAAGGTGCGAACACGGAGAGGTTTAAAGTTTTCCTTAGTGAGTTAACGAGTTTAAAAGTTGTGTAACACGAGAAAAGTCAGAAATGAATCTTCGGTAATAACAGAAGAGATCTAAGATTTTTACGAATACAAGTCCGAGTTGGTAGAGTTTCCTGATTACATGTGGCTTGATTTCGAGATTGATTGTAATGCCTTGACCATTAACATCATGGTCTAGAAAATTGAACTTCGTTCAACAGAAATTCTCACTCGGAGAATTTGGTATAGAGTTGCTCTTTTCTCAAAAGTTCGAGCGTAAGATGGTGATGTTGTTCGTTTTCCTTCTTTACTTAAATAAGTTAAGATGTCATCCATAAATACGATAACAGATTTGTCTAGATAAGTTGCATACGTGGTTTAGGAGGTTCATGAATACGGACGGAGTCCTAAATAAATCAAACGGCACTAAGAGAGATTTACAACTACGTTGCGAGTTCAGAAAAATGGCTTAGGAGACATCGTCTCCCTTAACCCCCAATTGATGATAACCGAAACGGAGGTTGATTTGGAATACACGGGATCCACGTAAATAATCATGAGGTAATGGATACGAGGAAGAGGGTATCGGCTTCCAACCGAAAATTACTCGGTTCACAATAATCTATACCTAGTTGTAGGGAAACAATTTCTCCCTAACGAATAGGTTCTGAGCTCCTTAGTTCTATAGGTGCCGAGTCCAATTTCTTAACGCATATCCTCCGATAAAATTTATAGACACACAATATCTTTCCGTTGGTCGCTTACATTGCCTAAGTAGTATCTAGGGGAAAAAGGTGGAATGTAAAGAGTACAAGTCAAGGTCTCGGTTGTAAAACGTCTAGCGGTAATCGAATCGAATAAGTATGAAATATACGGTTTGTTGTGAAGAAACGTACCCGTAACTAGTCCATCGTCGTCTCGGGCATCCTAGGCGTTGATGTTGAAAGTTCAACGGCGTACGTTGGGGTTGATTTCTTCTTTGGGCACACATTCCTAAAATGACCTAGTTGACCACATTCGAAGCAAGCACCCGTCCTGTGTGCGTTGGGCATCATTCGAGCGACGGGGGTGGTACTTCCACAACGTTTGGCGACGTGACCACTTCCTTGGCGCCGGTGGCGAAACCTGCCACATCCTTCAAAGTGATGCTTGTGGCATTCGTTACAAAAAGGTAGTTTTCCGGCATAGCCTTTCTTGTCGTTGGAGGTGAAAGGCTTCTTGGCGGGGTTGTTATTATTGTTGTGGTTGCTAAATTGAGAGGCTCCCCATGTTCTTTTGTTGTTACTCGGGTGGTTCTCGACCATTGGTGCCGGTGCTTCCATTTCATTCACCGTTTCCAAAGTTTGGTGGGCCTTTGCTAAAGCCTCTTGTAGGTTAGTGGGTTGGGATGTCATTACCCCGTGTTGAATGCTCTTAGGGAGGCCATCCATGTAAAGTTCGACTCTTAGGGATTCGGGAGTCATGAGATTGGGACACATTGAGGCTAGTTCGGTAAACCGTTGATTATAAGCTTCGAGGTCATTCCCGACCGTTTTTAAATTCCTTAGACCCTGTTCGAGCCTTCGAGTCTCGTCGCGCAGAAAATATTCGGTGATCATTCTTTCTCTTAATTCGGTCCATGAGAGTGTGTGGGCTCCATCGATACACACCGATTGTACGTACTTGTTCCACCACGAGAGAGCAATGCCGGTGAAAGTGAGGGTGGAAAACTTGACCTTATCTTGGTCTCGACAACCGCTTGTGTTAAAAACGGTCTCCATTTGTTCAAACCATCGGGTGAGAACAACCGGTCCTCCGGTTCCATCGAAAGTGGGAGGGTTGTACTTCATGAAGTTCTTGTAGGAGCAACCTTCGCTTGAATTACCGGCTCCACGATTGGTGTTGTTAGAAAAGTGATCGGCCACGGCCGTACCCACGGCGGTGGTTATCATGCGTTGAAGAGCTTGTTCTAGAGTTTCGAGAGGAGTATTGTGTTGACCTTGGTGAGCCATTGTTCCTTCATGACACAAGAATATCGTTGGTTAGTATTTTCAACAATACTAACCGGAGTATGGAATAAGGATAAAGAGAAAATTTTCCTTGACTCGCCTTAAATTCTCTATGTCATAGTGTCGGAACGTCCATGTGAATCACCGTAATATAATCCCGGAAATTATATTACCCTGATTCTCATGTGCATTTAACATTACTTCATAAAGTCAAGGTGGCGCATCAACAAAATTTATCAACGTAAGATCAAGATCGAATACGAGTTAGATATGATAGAAGAGTTCGAGTATAAATGCACAAATAGTCAAGTAATTCCTACTTCAGTCTATATGCCGGTTGTAGTCTAGATTCACCTATGTACCCTATGACTCGGGGTGGACAAAAATGAACTCTAAATCCCTACAACCAATGCTCTGATACCACTTGTAACGACCCCGACAAATCGTCAAGTGACGGCGTCGTCTACATAGGTCCCATTGCATGGTCATAAGTCTTTAAGACAAAGTTTGACCAAAATATGTCGCCTTCATTTCAAAATAAAGATTGTTTCCAAAGTTTACAAGAATTGTTCAACCAAAAGTTAAGTTACAAGGTTATAAGTACAAAGGAAATCTAGGCGACACAGTTTAAAGTAAAGTCATAAGACGCTCCATGAAAATCATGTATACTCGACATCCAATGCAAGTATCAAATAATGAGCGGAAGCATGTATCACATATCGTGCAAGACCTGAGAAAAACATAGAAATCTGTCAACGAAAACGTTGGTGAAATCATAGGTTTAAGTAAGTTTGTGAGTAAAAGTAAAGTAAGTCGAACCACAAGGTTTGCAAAGTTGAAATAATAGTAATACATTCTAAAAGTTAATATTCACGAGCACCCAATTATCAAAGCTTAACATTCCATCCATTGTATACCCCATCCATAGTGCTAGAACAAACACTGATTCTCGAAAATATATTTCATCCGTAGACGGTAGCGAACCGTCAAAGATGAGGGTTGTCAACCCATATGGCCATATAACATAAGTTCTCGCTTACACCATCTGATGTAACTAATGATAATCGGATTGAGGATTTTTGTTCTAAACTCGTATGTAGAATGTTTGTTTTCCCGTTCTTGTGTTCACTTAGTTCAAAAGAATCGTTTATGTTTTCTCATCCCAAAAGTAAGTTTAAAAGAGTAAAAGTGGGACTATGATCTCACCTTGTATGCACGAACAAAAAGTACTTCGACAAGTAACGTGTGCAAAGAACAATGCTAGTCTTGACCTAAACAAATAGGTTGTATCAATAACGATAGTCACGAAGGGTCAAAGATGTTCAATTAGTCCTATGGCTCGTTACGACTCGATTAATATAGCACGTGGATCAATTTGTCAAGTTTCATGCACGACACAAGTAGTTAAGCATGTTAGAACGATTGTATAATCGTTTGGTTAAGTTTGACTAAAAGTCAAACTTGGTCAAAGTCAAAGTCAACGGGGTCGGGTCGGGTGTCCGACAATTTTCTCATGATGAGAAGTCATATACGAGCATAATAGTCAAGTTTCATGGTAAACGGGGTTATAGTAAAGCGGGAAACATTTTTGTGATATGAAAAACAAAGACAAAATGAGCTGGGCAGTATGCGCGGCGCGCTATGGGTTGCGCGGCGCGCACCCAAGTGTAAATCCTGGTCAGAACTTAACCATGAAGGCAAACATCTGGGATTTCTAATTCTGCGCGGCGCGCGGGTATATGCGCGGCGTGCAATACCTGGGAAACATGCAGTTTGCAGAAAAATGGTCCAAGTCACGAACCAAAATACAATTTAACACATCTCATGCACCGAAAACACTTAAAACGCATATCATATATCATTAGAAAGGTAATTTGACAAGGAGAATAACTAAACGCATTTACTCAATCAAAACCAAACAAACTCATATCAAAATCACCATTAATGCTCATCATTTATTACTCCAATTTCATAAATGCCATATTATGATTCGGGAAATTAATGCACATGTGTAATACGCCATTTTGAAGATAATCAAGCATACAATACAACTAAATGCAAACAAAACAACATGGCAATCATTCAATGCATCTAAGATTCATTTCAAGTTCATCAAACCCTAAACTAAATTCACCAAATTTCATAATCAAGTTTAGGAGGTTTCCTTAATCAAACTTTACATCAAAATAAAGCTAGTAACACTAGGAGCATAATTAAAACATGAAGTCTTAGCATCTAACAACATATAAACACTCAAATCTCAAGGTTAAGCATGTTATCTTTCAATATGAACTAGTTACATCAAAATAACAAGAACAAGCATACAAATCACATAATCATACTAGACTTGAGCCATAGACACTAATCAACAACCTTTTAACTCAAAAATCTCAAGAACACATAAAATTAGTGATTTTAGAAAGTTACCCAAATGAAATGAGATTGGTATGGAATCGAAGAGGAGATCACGAGGAGTTCGAATATGTAATTTGTTTGGCCCGAAGCTTGATCGTTTGAATATGGATGATGAATTGCTTTATGAAGAATTTGAGAAAAATATGAAAGTGTTAGATGAAAAGGAAAATGAAAATGAAGAAATGAGGTGGAAGTGTTGACTAGTCAAGTGGCTAGTCACCACTTTAGTGTTTTGGAAAAACAAGTCCCTCTACTTCCAATCGGGTGCGTTAAATTACCTAAACAAGATAAATCGAAACGCGTATTAACGGGAGATGTTATAAACATATAACGGAGTTTAAAATAGTTAAACGGAAAAGTTGACGGAAAAAGGCGGGATGTTACAATAATAATAATAATAATAATAATAATAATAATAATAATAATAATAATAATAATAATAATAATAATAATAATAATAATAATAATAATAATAATAATAATAATAATAATAATAATAATAATAATAATAATAATAATAATAATAGAAAACTACCTCAAAGAATAAGTTCAAAAAAAATAAGTGCCCTTGCCTGAGCTCGAACCCGCAACCTCCCGCTAACCCACTAAGACCTCTAACCATGCCACCATTTCTGTTTTTCTGTTAAGATATCCGGCTCTAATATATATTACCCATTATAATACAGTTTTCCTTTTTCTCCATTATTTCACTTGGCCCAACAGAACCATACATGTCTCTATATAAACTCGGCCCATTCTATTATTTCGGCCCAATGATCAAGAAGCCCAGCCTAAGATAATGGCCTAGTCTGATTCTTTAATAAACGTAATAACTAATTTAACCAAGCCCAACAGGCCCAACTGGTACAGCTATTTGTTGATAAAAAAAATTAATTGCAGCAGCCAGGGTTCGAACCTAGAACCTCTAGAATATCACCAACACTCTAAACCACTCCTCTACCTTTGTCTTTCTGATTTAATTCCTGAATTATTTCTTTTTAACCTAAATATTTCTGTTTCCATTTTCTTCTAAATCAAAACCCAGTACTATTCATCCTTATCAAAATTTATCATCTAATATTATTATCACCAAATTCATCATCGTAAATCCTAGTATCATACATCAATCTTCTCGTTCATGTTCATTATCTTCATAATTATTATCATAATCATTTCATCATCACCTTCGTAACATCATCATCATCTTCTTCGTAACTTCATCATCATACTTCATATTAATCATTATCATTATCTTAACCGTTATCCATCATCATCATTATCTCAGACTCATTATCCAAGCGTGCATCATTTTTAACCATCATCGTTCCCTTTCCTTATCATCATAAAACCGTAAATGAAAAGAAATAATAACGAGATAGCAGAAGCAGCAATAAGTACACAATAGTTTTATTTATTTGTTTTGTTACGATGATGGTTACGGAGGTTGCAGAAATAGAAAGACAGAAATAGTTATCGGGTTTTGATGGTTTATGTGGTAGTTTATGGTGATTGAAGTGGTTGTAGATTGGTAGTCGATGGGTGGTTGTTTGATGCTGATTCCTGTTCTCAACAGTGAACCGAACATCGATTGTTTTGGTCTTGAGCTCGAAATGGAGAGAAAAAAATATATATAAAAGCAAACCTGTATTCGATGGTTGTTTGGTCGAGTTCTTGATTAGAAAGAGAGGTAACTAAGCAGCAGAAGTTGCGTTCGTTTAAACAACAAACAGAAAAGAGGAGAGGGAGAGGAGAGAGAGAGAGGTGAAGGTTGTTCATGGTGGTTATGGTGAAGTGTTTCCTCAGAGAATAAGGTGAAGAAAGGTGGATGGTTTTGTTTGGTGGTGACCGAAGACAAGGTAACAAAAAATATAATGATCATGGTCCATGGTAACCGGTGGTGAGGCTAAGGGTGGTGGCGGTTTGTGGTAGCCGCATGGTGGGTTGCCGGAATTCGAGAGTGATGGAGGAATGGTGGAGATGGCCGATGATTAGGTAGTGAGTATGGTTGAATTGTTCAAGTTTTTCTCTATCTCTATATTTCTGCATATTGCATACAATATATATAACTTATAAATATAATGTGAATATTAATTAATAGTATAATAAGATAGTGGGTGCATGAAAGTGAAAACACTAGTACAATTACAATCCGTGAACATTATTTGTTGGTATGCTACCGACAGTTTTCACGGGGTGTGTCCATTGCTAAACAGTTAATGTATAAAAGTGTCCCTAAAAATCTCAAATTTTTAGATTAAACATATTTAATTATTTCACTCATTACCTGTTTGAAACCTGATCAAAAAGGTTCGAAAATTATTTATTTTCTGTTCCAATTTATATGTACGGAGTACAAAAACTTAGATTGAAATGGTAAAAAAAAATACTTATCAAAACTATTATCTTTTTAATCAAATTTTGGAACAACTTTTATTTTAAAACTTCTTATATATATATATATATATATATATATATATATATATATATATATATATATATATATATATATATATATATATATATATATATATATATATATATATATTAGACCTATTTTAAAAATAATTAAATGTCAACCGAAAGTTACAGACATTTACCATTTAAGCTCAAAATTAATTATATTTAATATACACTATGTATATATATAAACAGTTTTAAATAAAAAAAATTTACTACGTACATAAATATATATTAAATGATTAAATTAAATATTACAATATATATATACAAGAAATATACATATAAAATAATAGTTTTTATTACAATGTATTTTATTGTACATATTTATTTATAACAATAAATGTATATAATAGTTTATTAATGTTCATGTTATTATATACAATATACATATATTTATATATACACATATTTATATATATCCACATATTTACAAGCAATGGTTCGTGAATCATCAGGAACAGTCGAAAGTCAATTGAATATATGAACATCGTTTCAAAATTTTCTAGACTCAACACTACATACTTTGCTTATCGTATTGAAATCATATAAAGATTAAGTTTAAATTTAGTCGAAAATTCCTGGGTCGTCACAGTACCTACCCGTTAAAAAAATTTCGTCCCAAAATTTGAGTGAGGTGGTCATGGCTAACAATAAAAATATTTTCATGATAAATATGAGTTGATAAATAGAGTTTTATCATGATTGAGTAATATGGATAAAATAATTCGATTATTCGAAGAGTACGAATGAAGCTATCGCCAAAGAGTGAAATTAGGAAATCAAGATTCGTCCTAACTTTTGACGTGGTTACGGTTGAATTAAAAGATAAGTGCGTCTTAGCTTTTGACATTGTCTTGATTGAATTCCGGAATTCAAGGGATTTAAAGAAAACTTTCGAAATCTAAAAGATTTGATTCTTCGGCGAATAAAGAAGTTAAGATTTCTATAATTAAATACAGGGATCTGCCTTGATTACCTTGTCTGATATTTCCATTATAAATTAAACTCTTCCGCTCCATTATTCTCACCATTCCTATACCTTCTTTCTTAGTTCATACATCCAAAAGATTGTGAAAATGCTTAATCCATTTCTAATCCTTTATATCTTTCTAATTATCATTTCTGTCATCTTTCTTTTCAATCTTCCACCAGAAAAATCTGTTTAATTTTACTATTACCTTGGGGTGATACTATTTTTAATTCTACTGTGTCTTTATATTGCTATTCGTATTAATATCCACGGTTTGTAACCTCCGGGTTGTTGTTGGGCTTTATATTTTCTCTTATATTTTGGAGCTCTTTGCCTTTTTATTCTCCTCTCGACCTCTAGTAAAGCGAGTAATGGTCCAGAATTTGTAAGTATGGAGTTTTTGAATGAACTTAATGTTCTAAACAAGAAAGAACGTAATGGCACGATTTGATTTGTCAAATTACCAGAATCACTTAGAATAGAACTATCAAGAATATACTTTCTTGATATATTCAGAAGTTAAGTAGAATGAAAGAGTTATGTAACATGGCACGTGATAACGTTATGGTCTGTGAATCATCATGTCCCATTAGAAACTTAGTATGACTTACTGTAATATAATCACGTTGATCAAGTGTCATTATATTATACTAACTCATACATCAGTTCCCAACATTACTTCAATAACATTCATATTTTAAGCTCGAAAGTTTACAGAATATAGAAACTAACAGTTTCTATATGATGTAACACTGATAGCACGAAGAGATTAATGATTTCAGATAAGAATAGTTATGAAAATATCTTCAGAAATATGGAAGATATTTATAATGAAAGATACGATGATATCTTGGAATTTCTAATATCGAAGGATGGTGAAGAAAATTTGTCCGCAAGAGTTTGGAGTCAGAAGCAAGGTATTCGCTAAAGATTTCATCAGAAACAGAATCATCAGGATTCTTAATATACAAGTTTAGTCCTTGTAATTTGTTCAGAGACTCCTTCGTAGTTTGGTCAATCAGTTTTTCAGTTTCAAACTTTTTCTGAGCTTTGCCAACATACAATTCTTTATCATCAACTTTTGGCTGTTGAGGTCGTTTATAGTTTTTGTTGCTTCATTCAACTTTTCAAAATTTAGAGTATTAATTCGCAGACTGGGTGCTTTTCAGAATTTCAGAATGGAAGATCATAGTTCTAAGAGATAAATGTTATATAGATACATATAACTGTAGATGTGGAAACGTTGCGAGACTCACAATACAGATTTGCTGATTCTCAGTAATTGGAATGGCAATTCTTGTTACAAGATGCGGATGAGTACATGATGAGACTTCAATAGATAAATATAGTGATTTATCGTAGAGATTTAAGCCAAGGAGCAACGAGGTTGCTGGTACGTCTGCTGGTAATATGATGGAATATAAAAAGTTCCCCAGTAACAATAAAAGAGCACGCATGTATATCAAGGTTATAGTAAGGCTAGTCCGACTGAAAAGTCGAAGTTGACTTGCTGGAGCTGTGACAAATTTTGCTAATTTGAAAAGGAATTTCAAAGTTATTTTCGGTAATAACAATGCTAAAGGAGCTAGCACAGATACGTGTTTAACTTTTACTCAGGTTTCGAGTGTTTTCAAATGCATATCTATATTCATCATTCTTTTCTTTCGTAGATGGAGTGCAGTTGGTTCGTCCTCTCGACTAAGTGTTTTCAAGAATCATGAAAGGTTTGAATGTAGATTGTAATGGTCAAGATACAAATGAGGTTTAAGATGAAATCAAGTGGCAAACTTGAAGAATTATTTAGTTTCATATGTTATAATCAGTATTTTAATTCATTTTAATTGTCCAATATTATTCGTCCAGAGTCGATAGTCCACAGTTAACAGTTCAATAATTCATATATAGTTTAATATATAATATTCGAATTAATTAATACGTATCGTGACCCGTGTACATGTCTCAGACTCGATCACAACTCAAACTATATATATTATTGTAGAATCAACCTCAACCCTGTATAGCTAACTCCAGCATTACTGCATATAGAGTGTCTATGGTTATTCCAAAAAATATATATAGATGCGTCGATATGATATGTCAAAACCTTGTATACGTGTCCCGATATTTAAAGTGCGTAAAATAAATAACAGGAATTAAATGACGATAAATAAAGTTGCGAGAATTAAAATTGCGTTAAATAAATTGCGATAAATAAAATGTAATACGGAATTAACAGTAGCTAGGAACAGTTAGCTAGGATTTTGTTAGGTGGATTCTTAACAAAATTTCTCATAGTTAATTTGTTTGTTTCTAACAAATTTTATTTTTTGTCCAATGTTTTCTTCATTATGCCACTTGTTGGATTCTGATAGGTCAAAATCCAAATATGAAATTGAATGAAAATGGTTATTCTGCGGTGAATGGATACGTATATATGTGGATGTAAATAGGATAGTAAATGACTGTTGAATCAGATTGGAAGAATGTACAGTGTAACTTATTAATGTGAAATCTAAATATTTCTCGGGTATTACCTACCCGTTAAAATATTTTCACCATTAACCATTTGTACAACATAATTTTTAATTACAATCTTTATGAAAATATACGCATGTATATTGTCTTCAGACGTAATCATTGATTCAATGAGTTAATATGATATTAAACTCATTTGATTTACTGTTAGAACTAGCATACATAATCTCTAAAACATTAGAGATTACATAATCGCCATGAAGAACGAAGATAATTGATGTAGAACGATACGCAGAATGATGATTATACTCGAGGTACAGAATGAGATGTTGAGGCATGGATTGTTGATGGTACGGGTGCCGTTACTGATGGTACTATTGGCGCCGGTGAGGTTGCCGAAGCTGGTATGTTTTGCACTATATTTTCCAAGGCTACAACTCGAGCGCGAAGCTTGTTGACTTCTTCCATTATTCCGGGATGATTGTCGTTCGGAACGAGCGGATGAATAAGGTTTAGAATTTTAGATAGAATATAATCGTGGTGAAATAATGGGGAAATGAGGGTGAAAAGGATGTTTCGAATGGGTTCTTCGGTAAATGCTTCATGTTCATCGCTAAGAGGTAAATTCGGCTGGTGGAAGGGATCGCCTTCTTCGCGTCTCCATTGATTAAGTCGATCACGAACCTATCAGATGAATTAGGGATGGCTGATTGGTTGATTCATTCTGGTGACGCTCCTTTCGGAGCTTAGGGGAATATCTGAAATGCCCCGTTCATATTAATTATAAACGTTTCATATTAATTGGTTTCTTTGCAAGGTTTTGACCTCTATTATTTTTAAAAACAACCATAACCTTTATTATTGAATAAAGGTCTTAATGACATAATTTAGATTGTCTATCAAAGACAATCTCCTCAAATAAATAAGTTTTTACACAACCCATTACAATATGATAAAATATATTACAACAAATACTCCGAATGCAAGTTTAAACAATATAAACAATTATGCCGACTCCAAATCTTGACCTTAGGTTGGCATACGACAGCGGAAGCATTTTTATATTCACCTGAGAATAAACATACTTAAAATGTCAACAAAAATGTTGGTGAGTCATAGGTTTAATTTCTACATAATAATCATAACATTTAATAAGCCACAAGATTTCATTTAATTAAATGCGCAGGATCATTACAACTGCAAAAATCATTCATACGATGAGTCGCCTGATAACCAACCTTAACATAGAGCGCTTAAGATATCTGGCATCATACATTCCACTATTCAAATGTATGACAAGAACCCTTCGAAGTACTAAAGCATTTCCACTATTCAAAAATGGGGGTGGTTGGTGCCCGTAGATCTACCTTTAGGATTCGCGTCAATTAGTGTTTTTCACTAATTCTTAGGTTACCAAGCATAATAATAATAAGTACAGATATCTGGTATAACAAATCAATCGTAGAATGTAGTTCCATGAACTTGTGCTTATTTTGTAAAACATTTATAAATTTTGCATGTATTCTCATCCCAAAATAATTTGAATAGTAAAAATGGGACTATAAGTCACTTGTGATGATTTCCGAATAGATGGTGATAAGACTTGGCCTTTTGACAAATTCACGAACCTAATAATAATATTCTTGTGTCAAGATATATATATATATATATATATATATATATATATATATATATATATATATATATATATATATATATATATATATATATATATATATTATTCCATACTTATGATACTTGTGATAATTTTAATTGTCCATTATTAGTAGTCCAACGTTCGTAGTCCAATAGTCCAATAGTCCAATAGTCCAACAGTATAAATATATATATATATAAATATAAATACGTATATTGTGTTAGAATTCACTAACACTATAATATATTGTCTTAATATAATAAGACACATAATATGTATATTGTCTGAAGCAATCCGCGACCCATTGTATACATGTCTCAGGCTCGATCACAACTCAAAGTATATAATATTTTGGAATCCACTTTGACCCACAGCTAACTCGAGATTACTGCCAATGGTGTCTAATAGTTCATTCCAATAATATATATAGAAAAAGTCAAAATGATATGTCAAAACTTTATATACGAGTCCACGGTGATCAAGTCATATATATATATATGGTGCATTACGATCTTTATTAAGACTATAATATATTGTCGTAGAACTTAATCAAGACTATTATAAATTGTATTTCCATAAGTTCGGGAACAAGACATGTATAAATACATGTAGGATACAAGGTAACTTAGCTAGGATAAGGTTAACATCCATTTTTATAAATCATGTCTGTAGCTAAAAATTAAGAAAAATATCCAATTTTGTTTTACCCATAATTTCTTCGTTACAAATCCGTTTTGAGTGATTCAAGTTGCCATGGTTTCGTATCGAACTCAACATTATTAATATTAACAGAAAAAGTATAGGTTTATAGTCGAAAATACAGCTTAGGTGTCAAATAAGAGAAGATAGTCATATTCGTTGTAAGAACGACATCTTGATGACCCTTTTGAAAAACATACTTCCACTTTGAGTTTAACCATGGATTCTGGATATATTACATATCCATATAAAATAAGATTTTTCACTAAAGGAAATCTTTTAATTCAAAGTTTAAGATAGATTTTTAAAATTAAACCCAAAACAGCCCCCGTTCGACTAAGACGGCGTATATTCGATTTTAAGGTGTTCTTCGTGTTTACAAGTTTTATATCCTTATGTTAGCTTGACATACTGTCATAATACATGTGTTGAAGTGTTTTAAAAGTCAAGTTAGAAGGATTAAGTTTATTTGCAAACAAGTTTAGAAATAATCTAAACTATGTTCTTGTTGTTATTAGTTATAACTCAAAATAAGATAGCTATATGAATACGAATTGAATAAGATAATGAATAAGGTTACTACCTCAAATAAAATGAGTAAATTTGCTGGAGAAATAAGGAGAATATCTTGAGTTCAAAGATACCCTTGATGGCTTGGAATTCTTGAAGTGTTCTTGATCAAGCTTTGTTATGATGATTATAACTTAGATTATGAGACCAATACTTGCTGAATTGAATGGAGGTTTGAGAGAGTGTTTGGGTATGTGTTTAGAGAGTAAAATGATGTAGTTAATTGGAATGAAATGGATGGTTATTTATCCTACATGTTGGCATCAAAATGGGGACAACAACATGGCTCCATGGTTTGTAATTTTATGCATTTAGTCATACTAGTTTCCAAACCATGGTTCCCACAAGTCTACATCATGTTTATACATGTCTCACAACTGATTGAGGGCTGCTAAGATCAATGATTTAGTATGTATATACCCATAGTAAATACGTATAGAAGCTGGGTATTATACGAGTATAAATACCGTATGAATACGAATAGGATTCTTGATAAAATTGAATGAGAAAATGAGTATAGCTATCTTTATTGAGTATAAATATATTGATATATATTATTAAGTCTTTCAAAAGTGTATTAATATATATTAAGACAATACATATACATACATTTTAATTTAGAAGTTATTACAACGTTAATCGTTATATATATGTATATAGTCTTGAAGTCTTTAAGTTAGTAATCTCATTTTATGTATATAACCAACTGTTATTATATATAATGAGATACTTAAATATCATTTTAACAAATCATAAGTATATATATATATATATATATATATATATATATATATATATATATATATATATATATATATATATATATATATCCATATATACATCATTATATAATTATTTCAAATTATGATGTTCGTGAATCGTCAGACAGACTGGGTGGTCAAACATTTGCATAAAATCCATTCCAAATATATATATATATATCTTGACAAGTTTGATTGCTTAACATGTTGGAACATTTAATTATGTAAATATTAATCTTCAATATATTAGCGAAAAAATCCGGGTCGTTACAATATCCATGTCGGAATAGCTGTCGGAATAACTATCGGAATAGCTATCGGAATAACTATCGGAATAGCTATCAGAACCTGAGGGACTCAAACTGATTGAGGGATTCATCTCATACGATCAGATGAAGGATTTTCGATAAGAAATAGATTATAGAATGTAGATTAGTACCCTGCAATACATAATTTACATATGCATATAAAATACTAAAATCCCATAAGTTACGGAGGAATGTACGGAAGCTGTCAGGCAAAGGTAATAATAACAGATACGCTAAGATATGAATTTATCTATACACTGTCTATGCAATAGAGGCAGTAAGACGTGTCTAGACTTTAAGGATGATAAACAAATAATTTTCGACACTAAATGATAAGCAAAACTTTTGACATGCAGACACGGTCGAAGTCCAGACCCACTAATGCATCTAACCAACTATCAGTTAGACACACTAATGCAAGACCTGGTTCGCTAAGACCACCGCTCTGATACCAACTGAAGCGACCCATCCTAATCCATCCGGACAAAGTCCATATCGATTACAAACGATTCACAATAGTTGGTTATATTGCGAGGTACTTGACCTCTATATGATACATTTTACAAATATTGCATTCGTTTTTAAAAGAAACCTTTCATTTACATCGAATGTTGATGGCATGCATACCATTTCATAATATATCCAACTATAATTGACTTAATAATAATCTTGATGAACTCAACAACTCGAATGCAACATATTTCGAAATATGTCATGAATGACTTCAAGTAATATCCTTAAAATGAGCTAATGCACATGATGTCAAAGCTAAGGGGTATAAAATACTATTAAATTTTACAAGGAAATACTATTAAATACGATACAATTTTACATAAGATATTTATTTATTTAGAGAATGGATATACTTAAACCTTGCTACAACACTTATAGGCAGTGTACCTAATCATACAGTAGTGTAGTTTTTAGTAAGTCCGGTTGGTTCCACAGGGAAAATCTTTTAATCAAAGCTTAATGCTATATTAGTTTAATTTATAAAAATACAAATATATATATAAGTGATATTATTATTATAAAAGGGGGGTTTTTACCGTTTAATGACCGGTTTGTCGATTTTAAAACTTTAGTCGCAGTTAAAACCAAATGTAAAATATTAAATAAATAAAAGACTTAATTTAAAGCGTAAAGTAAATAACGATAATGAAATTGCGAATAATAAAAGTGCGATAAAATAAACTTGCGATAATTAAAAAGTACGATAATTAAAAGTGCAATTAAATACAATAACAATAAATAAAAATGCGATAATTAGAAGTGCAATTAAATATAAAATAAAGGAAATTAAATATGAAATAAAAGAATTATGCTTATTTAAACTTCCGTAATCATGATGTTTGACGTGTTGATTTTAGTTTTATGCCCATGGGTTAATTGTCCTTTGTCCTGGATTATTTAATATGTCCGTCTGGTTTTTGTCCATAACAGTCCATCTGTCATAAATATAAAGTGCGAGTGTCCTCGTCAAATTATCCTTATACCTGAAGTCAAATATTCCAACTAATTGGAGACTTAAACTGTAACAAGATTTTAATACTTTGTTTAATAATTACACCAGGATGTCGACTGAGTGTAACCCAAGGTTTTAATACTTTGTTAACAATTATGCCAAGTGTCCTTGTACATAATTTCACCCCTGTTTTAATAATTCTAGTGGCTATTAATCCATTCCCGTGTTCGGTTAAATGAACGATTATTCGTACATATAAATACCCCGCCCATCGTGTCCGATCGAGTGTATATGGTTATTTATAGGGACGTCTAATTGTAAATCTTTATATTAACATTAACAAACTATCATTTAGTTAAACAAATATAAAGCCCATTAATAGCCCATAGTCTAATTTCCACAAGTGTCGTTCTTTTATCCAAACCCCAATTATGGTACAAAGCCCAATTACCCAATTTTAATATTTTTAGCCCAACATCATGATTACTTCGGATTAAATAAGCATAATAATAACTTAGCTACGAGACATTAATGTAAAAAGGTTGAACATAACTTACATTGATTAAAAATAGCGTAGCGTTACACGGACAGAATTTCGACTTACACCCTTACAACATTCGCTAACATACCCTTATTATTAGAATTAAAATTAAAATTAAAATTAAAATTAAAATATAAATATTTACTTATAGATATAGAGAGATTGATATATATGATATTAAAAATGATCAGAATTCGTTGGGTTTTATAGGGATTTTTGAATTTGGCTGCTCTGCAACTCGCGGCATTTTTGCTCTTCAAACTCCGCGAGTCGCGGAGTTTGAAATTCCAGCTCACTCCATTTTGGATCCTTTCTTGCCGACGGATTTTTATATAAATATAATATATATATAATTTATATACTTAATTATATATTATATTATATTTATATACATAGTTAACTCGTAATTTTTAGTCTGTTGCGTCGAGCGTTGAGAGTTTACTCATGTCCCGGTTCCGGATTTTCGAACGTCCTTGCGTACAATTTAATATCTTGTACTTTGCGTTTTAAATCTTGTACTCTTGTAATTTCGAGACGTTTCTTATCAATAATTGGAACCACTTTGATTGTATTTTATACTTTTGAGCTTTTTGGACCTTTGCGTCTTCAATTCTTCGAATCTGTCTTTTGTCTTCACCTTTTATTATTTAAACGAATATCACTTTTAAATAGAACAATTGCAACTAAAAGCTTGTCTTTCTTGAGGAATAATGCTATGAAATATATGTTCGTTTTTAGCATTATCAAATATTCCCACACTTGAGCGTTGCTTGTCCTCAAGCAATATAGTCTTGAAATACTAGAATCACTTCTTTATTCTTCACACTTCGTACATCAGTGATTTCTATACGGCGGTATAAACAATGGTAGTAACGATATGGTTTACAGTCCCACATGACTATAAAATTTAGATCCATTAAGGAAATTGGATCTTTATGAAAACATTTGATCTTTTGAAAATTTTAATCTAGCTTTTACCCTAGATAAGTTTTCCAGAATAACCCTTCACCGATGTTTGCAAAATATTTTTGTGGGTTTGGTGGGTTTCAGATTTGAAAATTTTAGCTCAAAACTTGCGGTTTTGTGTCACCCACTTGCTAACCTTGTATTAGGAAAGCAACACGTCCAGTATACTTGCTCCGTATATTACCTTTCGGTAAACTACCGTCCGGTTGTAAAGGAAAGCGGTGAACAAGCAACTGTTAAGGCAATGTCCCCTGACATGCTTTTAATTATGGTCTATAACGTGTCAGACGCAATTACTATCCTTTGTAGGAGCAATAGTAAAGCTCACCCTTATAATTTTTCGGTCTGGCACAAGGTCCTGTCTTTGACCATGCTATGCAACCACCGTTCTTACGGTTGACACCCAATTTGGTTCAGGTGACCTAATGAATTCCAGGTGAATTCCTAGGATTTTACGTTCAATGGTAATGAATGCATTGAAAATAGGTTTTCAGAAAACAAATCGGTTTGTAACTTTTTGATCAAAATATTTTCCCGTTCAAGCTCGAGTTTAGATATCATTGAATTCCATGAGTTTGTAATTCTCAATCTTTAAGGTCAATCTCTAGGATTGAGTAATATCAGTCTTAAAAGCTGATTTTTAATCTTTAAGGAGATTATCCTTTCTGGGGATCTGATTCATTAGTCTTATCCAGCTAATTTGCACGGTGCCCTCCCATTTTACGAGATAAATCCTTCTCATGGTTAGGATAAATCTGACCACTTGGCGACCCTATTTTATGCTGAGGTCCGTGGATTTCCTGCTGATTTTAGTGATGACTTTTCTAGATTTTTCGTCAACCTACAGCTGGTCTGGACGACAACTTCCTGACCTAAATCAAAAAGCGCGTTTCTTTTTTGGAAGACTTTACTTCCTTTTAATGATGGAATTGATTCATCGTGTAGATCCATCTCTTCTTTTCTTTCATCGGGTAAAACAGTTTAGTTTAGTCCAAAGCAAAAGTATTTTCAGTTATTTGTTACAGAAATATGTGACATATGTTTAAAATATCTTGGTAAATTTTCACACACTTGGCTTTTATTTTCCTTTTTATTGTCCTCTATTCCATTTTAAATGAATTTTAACATTTTGGTTTGTTTCTCAATTTATGTCCTTTCCGAGGTAACAATAATTTCGGTGTTAAAACCTAGTTTTATCGTTCATAAATATGTATAAACATGATTTTGAGTTCATTTAATTGAAAATTTTGAAAATTTTTACTAGAATTGGGTAGTCAGTATATAAGACTAGGGCTGTTCTTTATTATCAGAGAGCACTAGATTCTAATACAACTACTACTTTACTAGTATTTCTAATGGTAACCAAGTGTATAAAGAAAAATTTTAAAATTCGAATGAATTTAACCCCTTCCCACACTTAAGATCTTGCAATGCCCTCATTTGCAAGAAATCATTAACAATTTAAATTATTGAGGGTGATTTGTGTGAAAATGATTAAATTTTATCAAAGTTTTCAAACATATTGGCGTTTGTTTGCTGAATGATAAATGGTGCATATCATTTGTTCATTCCGTCTCGTTGTTATATCACATTTATTTTGCATCTTGTCGTCAAAATTAGTTGCTTTTGCTGAACTTAATGCCAGTCTTTGAAAATGCGTTATTTTACTCTGTTGTGTACATAAGATAAACTGCAAACATATATACATATTTTTGAAGTTTGGTATATTACCCCACATTCAAACATTATTAAAATCTAAAAATAAAAATTTGTAAATTATAAAAACTAATACAATTCCAACATAAGTATTAAATGTATCAACATTACAAATTATAAAATAAATAAAACTAAGTAGACTAGGGATGATACTGATACCAGTAAGGCTTCCATGCATAACCATATGTGTTATAAAATGCTTCGGCTGGGTTATACGTACGATACGGTGGTTGGATCTCTATAGACCAGGGAGGAAATACGGGCGATGGAGTAGGAATATAGTTTCTACCTACATGTTGGCAATGAGCTATGATTTGGTTTTGATGAACTTGCCAATCTTCAAATGCTCGATGTCTAGCATTTTCATACTCTTGTGAAGCTATAAACCTTTGCATTTCTGTCATTTCATTTCCTCCTCCCACATTATTTGGCTGTTGGTTTCTCTCAACCTGTGGATGTCTACCATGGTATTGTACTGCGGCGTTATTTCGCCTATTCAAAACCTTCGCACCATGGTATACATTTAAACCTATTGTATCGCGGGGTTCTGGTTCTTCGACTAATAATCCCCCTGACTTATATCCACACCGAGATATTCAGCAATCAAAGTAATAAATATACCACCTCCTATTATGCTATGCGGTCTCATCCCCCTAACCATAGCTGATAAATAATAACCCACACAATAAGGTATACTTACAGCGCTTTGTGGGTCTCGAATACACATGTGGCAAAACAAATCCTGTTCATTTACCTTTTCCTTGTTCTTACCTTGTTGTGTAATCGAATTGGCTAAAAACCTATGAATTACTCTTAACTCTGCTCTATCTATATCCAAATAAGAGTAATTTCCCCCTTTAAATTGGTGATGGCTAGACATTTGACTCCATACACCATGCGTATCAAAATTTTCGTCTATACTAACTACCCAATCATTTATTTCTATACTACACAATAATTCTTCACACCATACTTTATATACAGGTCTACGCATGTTGAATAAACGTACCCAATTGTTAAAAGTAGAATTACCATACCTCTGTGTAAGTAATTCCCTAATTGGCCCGGCTAATTCTACCGCTTCTAACGGTGCCCATTCTATTACCCTAGGTACTTCAACAGCTTTAGAATGAAGAGTATGCAAGCCCCTTTGGTATTTTGGATAATCTATCCAAAGTCTGTCAAATCTCAAGTTCGGGTGCAAATCTTCCAAGTGCATATCTGAAAATATCATAACTGGATGAGGTATATCTTGTTTGTAGTAGTTATCCACCTCCTGTTGTTCCGCATTCTCAGCAGGAGCATTGCGAGCTTGGGATGAAGATTCACCTCTTTCAGTCTGCAAAACACATCAAACACAATTTTTGTGCATCCAAATATGCATTAGTGTTAGCAAAATCATCAATCAAAATAATTACAATGACATGTTCAATTTATATCAAACTTAAGCTCATTTTCATATTTTTATCAAATCTACACTTTTTCAAATAAGCATATACGAAAATGTTCACCAAGTTCATAAGCATTCAACTCAAATAACATGTCAAAATAATCATTACTAGCAATTAAACAAGTTTCAAATGGCATTATCTCTCAAAAATCAAGTTCATGAATTTTAGACTTGAAAAAGTCCACTTTAATTCTCAAAATCATGCTTAGGCTCAAAGTTTGGATCATTTAACTACCTAAACATGTTACACTACTTAATTTAGCAACAATTCATGACAAAAATCGGCCATAACCTGTTTATATCAAAAAGCCCCAAATTGCTCAAGAACACAAACCCTAGATTACTCAAAATTTGAAGTTTAAGGCTTCTAATCATGTTAAATAGCATCAATCTAGGTTATACAAGCATAATACATAAACAATTTAAGCATAATTACACTAAAAAGCATCAAAATTGAATTGGGTATAAAATTGCTCAAGAACACTAATTTTCGGATTAAATGGTGTTTAGGTGTAGAAATTTACCGTTTTTCTTGAGTAATTCCTTGATAGCATCCTTCTCAACATGATTTTAGTAAAAAAATGTTATGATTTTCGGTGAAAAAATTCGATTTTGTGATGTGTTTGTGTGTGTTTTTCGCAGTATTTTTGAGTTGGGTTTTGTGGACTGATCTGTTCGTTCAGCTTTTTATTTTTTCTGGATTTTGCAAGCTCCGCGACTTGCGGTGTTTGACTCTTTCAAACTCCGCGAGTCGCGGTGTTTGATTTTTTTTTTTTTTATAACAATCTATAACTTATAAAACAATTAAGTAATTAATTTTAAAATTTTGTTTCCCTTGTTATTTAGGACGAGGTCGTTTCGGATCGATGTCCTAGTTCGTCCCTCGACAAAATTTTAAAATTTGTCTTTTTGTAGCGATTGTTTTAAAAGCTAAGATTTTTGGGTTTTTTAAATATTTTTTGCATACTTTAAGTCAATAAGATTAAAAATAATGATAATAAAATTTCTCGTCCCTCCCTCGGGTAAAGCAATTTCGGTTCAAAGACCTAGTCTTCAACTTACGACGAATTTTAAAAATCATATTTTTAACTTAACGAAATAAAGTAAATTTTTGTTTTTAAATTCACACAAACTTAAATTTAAAATGCATAAAATTAAAAATTCAAATTTTAAAAATTAAAAATTCACACCAAACTTAATTTAAAAATTCATATTATAAATTCTCACCAAACTTATATTATATTTTTATTTTCATACAAACTTATATTAAAAATATTAATTTTTCAAATATTGACAAACTTAAATATATTGATTTTACAAAGTGCACAATATTAATTTAATAAAAATTTTAAAAATATGATAAAAATAAAATTAAAAATCTTTTTGGTCTTTTATCCCACTTTAATCAATCAAATATTATCAAAAATATACGCCCCTCTTTTCGGTAAAGTAATTTCGGTTCCATGACCTAATTTAACTCATGACGAATTTTTGAAATATTTTGGGTTGATTGATTAAAGATATTTATACCTTAAGAATAAACGTTAAATTTCGCCGTGATGTAATAAATTTTTGAATGATATCAATAATTTCGGTCGCCGAACCTAATTTTATTCAATACCAATTTAATACTTTATAGCGAACAAATTAGCGTTTATTATCAAAAGGTTAAAAATAAAAAATTAAAAAATAAAAACTGTACAGACTTACCTGTGAGATAGTATTCTTAGTTATATGATCTATCTCATTCATAATATAGTCGGTTTAATTGATTTTCCATGGCTACATAGGCGTAACCTCGAACATTCAGTGTTTTTTCTTCTAAACATATGAACGGTCCGTCTCTGCATAAAGTAACAAATTCGGTGTTTGAATAGGTTTGATTATTTGAACATTTACCTCCATGTGACCATTTTACGCATTTGTGACATCTTTCTAGGTGTCGTGATCTTCTTTTCGCTGCGGATTTTGATTTTCCTTTACCAAATTGTAACTTATTATCTTCGCATCTGGATTCTTTTCTTACTCCGTCCAATCTTTCTCTGATTACTGATACTATTTCACTCGGAAGTGTGTCATTATTACGTTTAGTGATCAAAGCGTGTAGCATTAGACCATGGTTTAGTTCGCAGGAAGTCTTCATTTCGTAAAAACCTAAAAAAAATAAAAATTCAGAATGGGGAGAGAAGACTAGTTCTTTAGGGTCTGCTAGGGAAAGACCATTCGGGTTCCATTTTCGAGAACTACACGAAAACAGAAAATCTAACTCTAACAGAAATACATATTATCCTTTAAAAACTTGATTCTCCCCACACTTAGTTAGCTGTGGTATCGAAATTGTGATTAACTTCATTGTCAACTTCCATTGGACTATCTATGTACTGTTTAACTCTGTGACCATATACTTTAAATTCAATCCCATTTGAATTTATTAATTCTATCGTTCCGTATGGGAAAACTCTTTTGACTATGAATGGTCCAGACCATCTTGATTTCAATTTTCCAGGAAATAGCTTGAATCGCGAATTGAAAAGAAGAACTCTGTCTCCTCCTTTAAATTCTTTTGAACTTCTGATTCTTTTATCATGCCATTTCTTCGTTCTTTCCTTATAGATTAATGAATTTTCGTATGCTTCATGTCTTAATTCTTCTAATTCGTTTAGTTGACTTAATCGTAGACGTCCGGCTTCATGTAAATCAAGATTACATGTCTTCAAAGCCCAAAATGCTTTGTGTTCAATTTCTACTGGAAGATGACATGCTTTTCCGTAGACGAGTTTAAAAGGTGTGGTTCCAATTGGAGTTTTGTAGGCTGTTCTAAAAGCCCAGAGTGCATCCTCCAATTTAATGGACCATTTCTTCGGATTTGATCCTACGGTTTTCTCTAGAATACGTTTTAAAGCTCGGTTGGTATTTTCAACTTGTCCACTTGTTTGTGGATGATATGCGGTGGAGATTTTATGAGTTACTCCATATCTTTTGAGAACTTTCTCAAGTTGATTATTACAAAAATTAGTTCCCCGATCACTTATTAAAGCTTTTGGTGTTCCAAACTTTGCAAAAAGACGTTTTAAAAAGTTGACTACAACTCGTGCATCGTTAGTTGGGAGAGCTTGTGCTTCCGCCCATTTAGATACATAATCAATGGCTACGAGAATATAGAGATTATTATGAGATTTTGGAAATGGACCCATAAAGTCAATACCCCAAATGTCAAATACTTCACATACTTAGATGACATTTTGTGGCATTTCATCACGTTGACTTATTTTTCCGGCCCTTTGACAAGTATCACAGGATTTGCAAAGAAGGTGTGCGTCTTTGTAAATTGTAGGCCAATAGAATCCAGCATCATAAACTTTTCTTGCTGTTAGTTAAGGCCCATAATGCCCTCATGTTGGTCATGTGTGACAATGGTTTAAAATTTTACTAGCTTCATCTCCGAATACACATCGGCGTATTATTCCATCTGGACAACTTTTAAATAGATGTGGATCTTCCCAGAAACAGTGTTTTATATCACTGAAGAATTTCTTTCAATTTGGTGTTATCATGATCGGCGCATTAGTGAGTTTCTCTTTAAGAATATTGAAAGATTTGATACATTCATTTGAAAAGATGAATGGAGCATCCTTTTCTAGGAGTTTATTTATAGGAGTGACAATTTTAGAAAAATCTTTTATGAAACATCGGTAAAAACCGGCATGCCCTAGAAAACTCTAAACTCCTCTAACATTGGTGGGATGTGGAAGTTTAGCAATTACATCTACTTTAGCTCTATCCACTTCAATTCCTTCTTTTGAAATTTTATGTTCAAGAACGATGCCTTCTTTAAACATGAAATGGCATTTCTCCCAATTAAGAACTAGATTTGATTGTTCGCATCTAATAAGCATTCGTTCAAGATTAGCTAGACATGATTCAAATGTATTACCGAAGACTGAAAAGTCATCCATGAAAACTTCCATGCATTCTTCTATCATGTCGTGAAAAATCGCCATCATTCACCTTTGAAAGGTTGCAGGGGCGTTGCAAAGTCCAAATGGCATGCGTTTGTAAGCAAAAGTACCATAAGGGCACGTGAACGTGGTTTTCTCTTGATCTTCGGGTGCTATTGGAATTTGAAAATATCCGGAAAATCCATCAAGAAAACAATAGTAACTGTTTCCAGCTAATCTTTCCAACATTTGATCAATAAAAGGTAAGGGAAAGTGATCTTTTCTGGTGGCGTCATTTAATTTTCTATAATCAATACACACACGCCATCCTGTTACAGTCCTAGTAGGAATAAGCTCATTTTTTTCATTTGTAATGACAGTCATTCCACCCTTCTTAGGCACGCATTGAACTGGGCTTACCCATGGACTATCAGAGATTGGATAAATTAAACCTGTATCTAGCAGTTTAATTATTTCTTTTTTAACAACATCTTGCATATTCGGATTTAGTCTTCGTTGGCGTTGCACATACGTTTTATGACCTTCTTCCATAAGGATTTTATGTGTGCAATACGAAGGACTTATTCCTTTTATATCATGAATCTTCCATGCAATAGCTGGTTTATGAGCTTTTAACACAGAAATGAGTTGTGATTTCTCATTTTCAGTAATAGAAGACGATATTATTACAGGTAATTCAGATTCACCATGTAAATAAGCGTATTCTAAATGGTTTGGAAGTGGCTTTAACTCTAATTTCGGAGGTTCTTCTATCGATGATTTATATCGATATCTGTCTTCTTCTTTTAGCATTTGAATTTCTTCTGTTGTTGGTTCATATCCATTAGCTATTAGTGTAGCTAACATTTCAGCTTCATCAATTGGTTCATTACCTTCTCCTAAAGAACATTCTCCTGTTCCTTGTAATTCTGGAAATTCTTCTAACAATTCTGCATGTGAATCTATAGTTTGAATATAATAACATGTATCATCTGCAGATTGCAGTTGTTGCATTGCTCTATCAACTGAAAAGGTAACACTCTCGTCCTCTATACTTAGGGTCAATTTCTTACCGAACACGTCTATCATTGCTTTAGCCGTGTTTAAGAATGGTCTTCCTAATATGAGAGGAACTTGAGAATCTTCTTCCATGTCCAGAACAACAAAATCTACTGGAAATACTAAAGTACCAACTTTAACTAGCATGTTCTCCATTATCCCTCTAGGATATTTTATTGATCGATCGGCTAGTTGTATGCTTATTCTTGTTGGTTTCAATTCTCCAAGGTCTAGTTTAGCGTATAGTGAATACGGCATTAAATTTATACTAGCACCTAAGTCTGCTAATGCTTCTATTGAACTAAGACTACCCAGAAAACATGGAATTGTGAAACTTCCTGGATCAGATAATTTTTCTGGTATCTTATTCAACAGCACTGCTGAACAATTAGCGTTCATAGTAACAGCCGAGAGTTCTTTTATTTTCTTTCTATTCGAGATTAGATCTTTCAGAAATTTAGCATATCTAGGCATTCCTGAAATCACATCAATGAAAGGAAGATTTACATTTATTTGTTTAAACATATCCAAGAATTTGGATTGCTCGGCTTCAAGTTTCTCTTTCTTCATTTTACTCGGGTAAGGAAGTGGTGGTTGGTATGGTTTAACATAAGGTTTAGCCTTAACTGTGTTATCTTCATTAACCTTTTCAACTACCGGTTCTTTTTCCTTATCTTGTTCAGATTGTGGTTCTTGTGGAGTAGGAATAGCTTCATCAGAAGTTACAGGTATTTCAGGTGGTTTAATTGTTGTACCACTTCTTGTGGTAATGGCTTTAGCTGTTTCATTCCGGGGGTTAGCATTTGTATCACTAGGTAAATTTTCCGGTTTTCTTTCACCTATTAACCTTGCTAGGTTACTTACTTCTTGTTCCAAGTTTTGAATAGAAGCTTGTTGATTTCTAAATGCTTGAGCATTTTGTTCATTCGTTTGTTTTTGAGATGTGAAAAACTGCGTTTGAGTTTCAACTAGCTTCTTCATCATATCTTCTAAATTTGGCTTTTTATCATCGGGTTGTGGTGGTTTGTTTTGAAAATTAGGTCTTTGCTGGTTGTAAGTATTATTGGATACTTGTTGATTACTAGGACCTTGTTGGTTGTTGTATGGAATATTTCGGTTATAATTCTGGTTTTAATTGTAGATCGGTCTTGGCTGTTGATAATTATTCTGATAATTATTTCCAGGCCTTTGGTTTATGTATGAAATATTCTCTCTTTGTTCCATTGTTAATTCAATACTGAGACAATCTTTTGTCAAATGTGGTCCTCCACACTGCACACAACTAATTCGTATTGAGTGGATATCTTTAGTCATCATTTCCATTCGTCTCTCCACAGCATCTATCTTTGCGGAAATGGAATCTAAGTCATGGCTAGAATCGGCTCTAGCTGCTTTAGATGATCTAACGATATCTTTTTCTTGGTGCCACTCATGTGAGTGGGAAGCAGTGTTATCAATAATTTTGTAAGCATCAGTTTCGGTTTTCTTCATAATAGAACCACCAGCTGCTATATCGATGTGTTTCCTTGTAGTGATGTCGCATCCTTGGTAGAATATTTGTACTATTTGACAGGTGTCTAAACCATGTTGCGGACATCCTCTTAATAACTTTCCAAATCTTATCCACGCCTCATATAGAGTTTCGTTTGGTTTCTGTGTGAACGTAACAATTTCTCCTTGAAGTCTTACGGCTTTAGATGCCGGAAAGAATTGTTTAAGAAATTTTTCAACTAAAACGTCCCATGTATCAATCGCCCCTTCAGATAACGATTCCAACCAATCTTTGGCTTCTCCCTTTAAAGTCCAGGGAAATAACATGAGATATATCTGTTCATCCTCAACTTCTCTTATTTTAAATAGAGTGCAGATCCTATTAAAGGTACGGAGATGTTCATTTGGATCTTCCTTTGGCGCACCACTAAATTGGCATTGATTAGTCACCATATGTAGAATTTGTCCTTTGATTTCATAATCTGGCGCATTAATGTCTGGATGAGTAATTGCGTGACCTTGGCCAGTACGTTTAGCTCTCATTCGGTCTTCCATACTTAAAGGTTCTAGATTCTCCATAATTGAATTTGTTGAATCGGAATCACTAGAGGATTCTGATTTAATGGTTCGTTCCTCAACAATCTCTGTTTAAATGATTGGTGGTTCCGGAGGAAAATTTAATGGTTCAGGATCTATGAATTGTCCCTGAATATTCTTCGGATTCTTAATTGTGAGGTCGGGTTCAAAAAATGGATTATCGGAAATTTGAATTGGAGTACTTGGTCGACTGGATGACGATTCTAAAGAAAAATCAACGGCGGTAATATTTGAAAAATGTCTTGATCTAGTTACAGGTGGTGAACGTACAAAAGGTGGTGAACGTCTTGCTCGGTGCATTCACTGAATATCCTATTAGTTTTTAAAAGGAAAGAAAAATTATATAAGTTATCCAATTAATAAACTTTTCTGATTTTGCCCACGTTTCGAATAATCAAAAGATGCAGCAGAGGGGCAGGATTCGTTTGGTCTCAATATAATTGAGGACTGTTTGGCTCCAATAACCCGGTCCATGTACAAATCCAACTATTACTACGAACCAGAAAATTTTGATGTCTATCAATTTAACCACTTAAAATAAATTTTCGTAATTTTAAGAAATTTAGATAAGAAGTAGAAAAAAAAAATCTATGTCCTAAAACTAGAATAGCGAGAAATAAGAAAGAAAAAGAGTGCGTCGAAAAAGAAAAAGAAAAGGGTTGAAAAATAAAAGGTGTCGGAAAATAAGAAATAAAAAGAAATGACTTATAGAACTTAAAAACACTCGACTAACCCAACCTTATTACTATCACTAACTTAAAATTATAATCGCAAATTGAGATTACTAATTGGAATGATAATTGATACATAGGTAAAAGGCGTCTAAAAATATTAAAGCTTACAAATAAAACTATATTCTAAATGGAAATAACTTAAAAAGAAACTAAAACTTAAAAAGGCGTCGCAAAATTCTAAAGCACCTAAATCTTAGTCTAAAGAAAAAGCACTTAAGGAATTTTACGGCAAAGCCTAAAAATCTAGAAGTAAAAATAACAATGGCAAAAACTATGTTTAAAACAAAATGTGAACGAAAAACACAAATATTACGCTAAAACAATTAAAAAGGGACAAAATTTAAAAATATACTAAAAGTTGTAAAAATTACAATTTTTATAAAAATATTATTTTTATATTATTTATTTTATAAAACTATTAATTTTGTAATTTAAATAATCTAAATAAACTAAAATACAAATTAAATAAAAGTAAAACTAAATAATATTAAAATCTAAACCTAATTAGGGTTTAAAATTAATTATAATTAATAATTATCCGTAATTAATGCGAATTAGGGCTTCTGTGTGGCCCGTGTCAGACGGCTCCGCGAGTCGCGGTACCTCGTGGCTACAAACGCCGCAAGTCGCGGGGTTTGGAATTTCAGTTAACAGGCTGATTTAAATTCGACGTTTTACTTTTTTTTTCTGTTTAAATATTTAAATAAAATATTTATAAAAACTAAATAAAAACTTATGTTTTAAAAAATAAAAATAGAAATACTTTATAATAAAAATCTTAAAACTAGATTTATATATTTATTAATTTTTTTTTCAGTTTTTAATTTTATTTTCTAAATAAACACAAAATATTTAAATAAAACTTATATTTTTATAAAATAAAAATAAAGAAACTTTATAAAACTTAAATATTTAATAAACTCTTAAAAATATTTATATTTTTGTTTTTCTTTTCTATGTTTTTGAATATTTAAAACGTATTTTTACAAAAACGTATTTTTATAAAAGTAAACTAAAAATAAATTTTTTTTTTTAATTAGCGTTGCGCTTCCGGCTTTTAAGCTAGATTGTTCCCCGGCAGCGGTGCCAAAAAATACTTGATGTCAAAGCTAAGGGGTATAAAATACTATTAAATTTTACAAGGAAATACTATTAAATACGATACAATTTTACACAAGATATTTATTTATTTAGAGAATGGATATACTTAAACTTTGCTACAACACTTATAGACAGTATACCTAATCGTACAGTAGTGTAGTTTTTAGTAAGTCCGGTTCGTTCCACAGGGAAAATCTTTTAATCAAAGCTTAACGCTATATTAGTTTAATTTATAAAAATACAAATATATATATAAGTGATATTATTATTATAAAAGGGGGTTTTTACCGTTAAATGACCGGTTTGTCGATTTTAAAACTTTAGTCGCAGTTAAAACTAAATGTAAAATATTAAATAAATAAAAGACTTAATTTAAAGTGTAAAGTAAATAACGATAATGAAATTGCGAATAATAAAAGTGCGATAAAATAAATTTGTGATAATTAAAAAGTACGATAATTAAAAGTGCAATTAAATACAATAACAATAAATAAAAATGCGATAATTAGAAGTGCAATTAAATATAAAATAAAGGAAATTAAATATGAAATAAAAGAATTATGCTTATTTAAACTTCCGTAATCATGATGTTTGACGTGTTGATTTTAGTTTTATGCCCATGGGTTAATTGTCCTTTGTCCTGGATTATTTAATATGTCCGTCTGGTTTTTGTCCATAACAGTCCATCAGTCATAAATATAAAGTGCGAGTGTCCTCGTCAAATTATCCTTATACCCGAAGTCAAATATTCCAACTAATTGGGGACTTAAACTGTAACAAGATTTTAATACTTTGTTTAATAATTACACCAGGATGTCGACTGAGTGTAACCCAAGGTTTTAATACTTTGTTAACAATTATGCCAAGTGTCCTTGTACATAATTTCACCCCTGTTTTAATAATTCTAGTGGCTATTAATCCATTCTCGTGTCCGGTTAAATGAACGATTATTCGTACATATAAATACCCCGCCCATCGTGTCCGATCGAGTGTATATGGTTATTTATAGGGACGTCCAATTGTAAATCTTTATATTAACATTAACAAACTATCATTTAGTTAAACAAATATAATGCCCATTAATAGCCCATAGTCTAATTTCCACAAGTGTCGTTCTTTTGTCCAAACTCCAATTATGGTACAAAGCCCAATTACCCAATTTTAATATTTTTAGCCCAACATCATGATTACTTCGGATTAAATAAGCATAATAATAACTTAGCTACGAGACATTAATGTAAAAAGGTTGAACATAACTTACAATGAGTAAAAATAGCGTAGCGTTACACGGACAGAATTTCGACTTACACCCTTACAACATTCACTAACATACCCTTATTATTAGAATTAAAATTAAAATTAAAATATAAATATAAATATTTACGTATAGATATAGAGAGATTGATATATATATGATATTAAAAATGATCAGAATTCGTTGGGTTTTATAGGGATTTTCGAATTTGACTGCTCCGCAACTCGCGGCAGTTTTGCTCTTCAAACTCCACGAGTCGCGGAGTTTGAAATTCCAGCTCACTCCATTTTGGCTCCATTCTTGCCGACGGATTTTTATATAAATATAATATATATATATAATTTATATAATTAATTATATATTATATTATATTTATATACATAGTTAACTCGTAATTTTTAGTCTGTTGCGTCAAGCGTTGAGAGTTTACTCATGTCCCGGTTCCGGATTTTCGAACGTCCTTGCGTACAATTTAATATCTTGTACTTTGCGTTTTGAATCTTGTACTCTTGTAATTTCGAGACGTTTCTTATCAATAATTGGAACCACTTTGATTGTATTTTGTACTTTTGAGCTTTTTGGACCTTTGCGTCTTCAATTCGTCGAATCTGTCTTTTGTCTTCACCTTTTATTATTTAAACGAATATCACTTTTAAATAGAACAATTTCAACTAAAAGCTTGTCTTTATTGAGGAATAATGCTATGAAATATATGTTCGTTTTTAGCATTATCAGCACAGCGGAAGATTTCTTTCATACCTGAGAATAACAATGCTTTCAAGTGTCAACCAAAAGGTTGGTGAGTTCATTAGTTTATCATAAACATTCATTTCCATCATTTTAATAGACCACAAGGTTTTCATTTCTCATAAATATACGTCCCATGCTTAGAGGCAAAAATAATCATTCATATGGATTGAACACCTAGTAATCGACATTAACAAGATGCATATAAGAATATCCCCATCATTCCGGGACTCTCATCGGACATGATAATCGAAGTACTAAAGCATTCGTAACCCGAATGGGACGTGTCAAGGTCCATAGATCTATCTTTAGGATTCGCGTTAATTAGGGGCCATTTCCCTAATTCTTAGGCTACCAAGCTAAAAAGGGGCGTATTCGATTCGATAATCCAACCATAGAATGTAGTTTTGATTACTTGTGTCTATTTCGTAAAACATTTATAAAAGCAGCGCATGTATTCTCATTCCCAAAAATATATATTGCAAAAGCATTTAAAAAGGGAGCAAATGAAACTCACCTAATGTATTTTGTAGTAAAAATATATATGACTACATTGAACAATGCAGGGTTGGCCTCGGATTCACGAACCTATATCATTCGTATATATATATTAAAATATATACTCGTAATCAAACAATTTCATATCTGATAACCTTATATATTATATATTTAGTTTGTTTATATATTTAAAAATGATTATTATTTATATAGTTATATTAATATGTCTATATCTGAAAATACCTAATTTGTTGTATATAAGTTTTTATATAAATAATGTTAATATATTTTTATATATAGTTATATGGCTTGTTATTACAATTGTAGTATATATAATAAGTATGTTTTATATACAAAATAGTTATTTGTTTAAAAAAAAGATGGTGTTGATATTAACTATTTACTAAGAATAATAATAATAATAATAATAATAATAATAACTTTATTAAAAATGATAATATTAATAATAATAATGATATTGTTAATAGTGATACTTTTGTTTAATAATAATAATAATAATAATATTAGTAGTTACAAAAGTGATACTAATATTAATGAAAATATTATTAACTTGTGTTATTTTCATAATGATAATAATAATAGTAATCCTAATCATAATAATAATAATAATAATAATAATAATAATAATAATAATAATAATAATAATAATAATAATAATAATAATAATAATAATAATAATACAACTACCAGTAATAATAAGAATAATAATAATATTCTTACTTGTAGCCGTAATCGTAATAATACTTATGTTTATAAGAATTCATAAATTCTATTAATGATAGTAATAATAATGAATTTAACTCTAATAATAACTATTATTAACAAATATAATAATAATAATAATAATAATAATAATAATAATAATAATAATAATAATAATAATAATAATAATAATAATAATAATAATAGAAAACTACCTCAAAGAATAAGTTCCAAAAAAATAAGTGCCCTTGCCCGGGCTCGAACTCGCAACCTCCCGCTAACCCACTAAGACCTCTAACCATGCCACCATTTCTGTTTTTCTGTTAAGATATCCGGCTCTAATATATATTACCCGTTATAATACAGTTTTCCTTTTTCTCCATTATTTCACTTGGCCCAACAGAACCATACATGTCTCTATATAAACTCGGCCCATTCTATTATTTCGGCCCAATAATCAAGAAGCCCGCCCTAAGATAATGGCCTAGTCTGATTCTTTAATAAACATAATAACTAATTTAACCAAGCCTAACAGGCCCAACTGGTACAGCTATTTGTTGATAAAAAAAATTAATTGTAGCAGCCAGGGTTCGAACCTAGAACCTCTAGAATATCACCAACACTCTAAACCACTCCTCTACCTTTGTCTTTCTGATTTAATTCCTGAATTATTTCTTTTTAACCCAAATATTTCTGTTTCCATTTTCTTATAAATCAAAACCCAGTACTATTCATCCTTATCAAAATTTATCATCTAATATTATTATCACCAAATTCATCATCGTAAATCCTAGTATCATACATCAATCTTCTCGTTCATGTTCATTATCTTCATAATTATTATCATAATCATTTCATCATCACCGTCGTAACATCATCATCATCTTCTTCGTAACATCATCATCATACTTCATATTAATCATTATCATTATCTTAATCGTTATCCATCATCATCATTATCTCAGACTCATTATCCAAGCGTGCATCATTTTTAACCATCATCGTTCCCTTTCCTCATCATCATAAAACCGTAAATGAAAAGAAATAATAATGAGATAGCAGCAGCAGCAATAAGTACACAACAGTTTTATTTATTTGTTTTGTTACGATGATGGTTACGGAGGTTGCAGAAACAGAAAGACGGAAATAGTTATCGAGTTTTGATTGTTTATGTGGTAGTTTATGGTGATTGAAGTGGTTGTAGATTGGTAGTCGATGGGTGGTTGTTTGATGGTGATTCCTGTTCTCAACAGTGAATCGAACATCGATTGTTTTGGTCTTGAGCTCGAAATGGAGAGAAAAAAATATATATAAAAGCAAACCTGTATTCGATGGTTGTTTGGTCGAGTTCTTGATCAGAAAGAGAGGTAACTAAGCAGCAGTAGTTGCGTTCGTTTAAACAACAAACAGAAAAGAGGAGAGGGAGAGGAGAGAGAGAGAGAGGTGAAGGTTGTTCATGGTGGTTATGGTGAAGTGTTTCCTCGGAGAAGAAGGTGAAGAAAGGTGGATGGTTTTGTTTGGTGGTGACCAAAGACAAGGTAACAAAAAATATAATGATCGTGGTCCATGGTAACCGGTGGTGAGGCTAAGGGTGGTGGCGGTTTGTGGTAGCTGCATGGTGGGTTGCCGGAATTCGAGAGTGATGGAGGAATGGTGGAGATGGACGATGATTAGGTAGTGAGTATGGTCGAATTGTGCAAGTTTTTCTCTATCTCTATATTTCTGCATATTGCATACAATATATATATATAACTTATAAATATAATGTTAATATTAATTAATAGTATAATAAGATAGTGGGTGCATGAAAGTGAAAACACTAGTACAATTACAATCCGTGAACATTATTTGTTGGTATGCTACCGACAGTTTTCACGGGATGTGTCAATTGCTAAATAGTTAATGTATAAAAGTGTCCCTAAAAATCTCAAAATTTTAGATTAAACATATTTAATTATTTCACTCATTACCTGTTTGAAACCTGATCAAAAAGGTTCGAAAATTATTTATTTTCTGTCCCAATTTATATGTACGGAGTACAAAAACTTAGATTGAAATGGTAAAAGAAAAATATTTATCAAAACTATTATCTTTTTAATCAAATTTTGGAACAACTTTTATTTTAAAACTTCTTATATATATATATATTAGACCTATTTTAAAAATAATTAAACGTCAACCGAAAGTTACAGACATTTACCATTTAAGCTCAAAATTAATTATATTTAATATACACTATGTATATATATAAACAGTTTTAAATAAATAAATTTACTACACACATAAATATATATTAAATGATTAAATTAAATATTACAATATATATATACAAGAAATATACATATAAAATAATAGTTTTTATTACAATGTATTTTATTGTACATATTTATTTATAACAATAAATGTATATAATAGTTTATTAATGTTCATGTTATTATATACAATATACATATATTTATATATACACATATTTATATATATCCACATATTTACAAGCAATGGTTCGTGAATCATCGGGAACATTCGAAAGTCAATTGAATATATGAACATCGTTTCAAAATTTTCTAGACTCAACACTACATACTTTGCTTATCGTATCGAAATCGTATAAAGATTAAGTTTAAATTTAGTCGGAAATTCCTGGGTCGTCACACAATACTTAGATAGCAGTTTCATTTTTCTTTTAGGGTTTTCTCTAAAACCCTTAGATTAGGTTTACTTTCAATTGTAATCAAGATTATCAAAGTTATTTATTCCAGTTCTTTTCATTTACCTTTTTGAGGTATGATTCTATCTTTATTTTACTGTTTATTGTGTTTTATTTACTTTAATTGTTTCTGTTCGTCTTCCATTATGAACTAAACGTTCGTAGTAGTTACTTGGACGAAAACTAAACTTTGTCTGGGAATCAGATGAAGCCGTCGGCTTCCTCAGTTAAAGCCGCCGGCTTTACTGAGACAAAGCCGTCGGCTTTGTGCTTTATCCGTACAGTTTCTGGTTCTTTTCCAGATCTGTATGGTAGAGTTTCTGTAATGATGTTTGAATTGTTTTGAATCTATTATGCTTTAATATACTCGTTTTCCATGCTTAATGATTAGATACCATGATTTTAGGATTGATTAATACGTAATCCAATGATCTATTATTCGATTCATGCTACTCGTTTAGATCTAGTCCATCAAACTTGTTAAATTGAATTGCATGCAACTAGGTTAAACAACATAATAGTGATAAACTTTTTTAATTTGAGTTACGCTTATATAATAAAGTTTGATATTGTTAGGCTTAATCAAAGAACCTTTGTTTGGATATGTTTAACTAATGATTGCATGAAAACTTAGTAGCAATTGACTTTCAGCTAGTAACTTGAGTTGATGTACTTGGTATTTATAGCTTATATAATTTGTCAGTCTATTTGCATGTCGATCCGCATCATAAGGTTGATATGTATCATGTAATTGAATTGAACATGAAAAAATGAGATGTTAGTTATGCACATCACATATCTAGCATATGCTTTAGGTCCTACTTATTAAATAATATGCATCACTTAGCTTAGCCTACTTAGGGATAATAGTTGGTCTATGATTATTATCTTGCTTAGTGTTAATATAAGTTATGAAACTTGTCTAATATGATTATTCCTGTATGAGTTATTCGTTCATGTAATTGCTTTTATTTATAATTGTTATTTTAAATCTTTATCTATTGCTTTATTATTTCATTGTTTTGTTTATCTTTAATAATCTCTTTCCTAAGAGATAAATAATCCAAAATCTAAAAAAGACAAAAAAATTATCTTTAGTTTTTTAATAAGAATTAAACTATATAATAAAACAACTTATAACGCATCTACGCTCTCTTGGAACGATAACCTAAAATACTACATCTGATCGGGTTTTGTTGCTCGTTAAGGTGTTAAAGTGTATTAATAAAAGGTTAAATAAATTTAAAAGTTGAAATAAAAGATTAAGCACTACTGCACATACTTTTGACACATCACCACTCAACTTCGATTTCCTACTAGTTTCGTGCTTTCATGAGCTCTCACTCGACCAAGATCCCTCAACAATTATTAGAAAGTTCAAGCCCGCTAGTAATTTCAACACCTTTCATCCCACCTAGACATTTCTCAATAGGAATCTCAACCATATACATGGTTCCCGTCTTCAACCGACGAGCAATAATCCAACTGCCCACAAGCACCTTCCACTGTTGATCTCCAAACAAACATGATACCCATAATTATCCAACTACCCCAACATAGATCAATCTTCTCGTGAGCTTGGAAATGAACATCACGTTCTTCAAGATCCAAACCAAACCTTAGTGTCTTATAGCAAGATCACCAATACCCGCTGTATCAAGTATTCTTCCGTCCGCAACTCGAACCCTAATACCATCTGAAGTTCACCATCTCGTTCATGTATGGGGAAACATGAAACGAGGAACCCAAATCCATAACCCATGATTCGTTAAAAACTAATCATGGAACATCAAAGCATCCTCAATCACCGTGCATGCATTCTCGCCCGCAATCGCAGTTGGGCATTGCGATCTAAATTGACCAACTTGGTGATAGTTTCAGCACATAATGTTTCTAACCTATGATGATTCTCTCTTAGATCTTGTCCTGCTTCTACTTCTACCCCTATCATTGCCTGCAACACTAGCTCAAAAGCGAACCCCAGTCACAACTGAATCATGGCAAAAGAGGAATGTCAACCTAAGGCCCTTCTCTTCTTCACTCAAAGGGGCATGCATCAGGCCAGCCAATGTGGTGTCGAACACGCTGTGCTATAAGCTAAGCTGCTCACCTTGTAGACAGAGGAGATATGGTAAGTCTTCCTCCTTATTCTTTAACTGAGAATTAAATCTTGGATCCCTTTAAAGGTTAACTTAGTTGTTTCAGATGAACCACTATGTCCTGCCACCGTGCCAAACCAACTCTCGGGTAATGAAGACAAAAGAAATGATGCCTCCAGCTCATCTTCAAACTTAACCCCGATTGAATTTAACCTAGTCAAGATCAAGTTAAACTCGTTCACATGATCTGTTGCAGAAGCTCGCATTAACTAGCTGCCTGATTAAGAAGACTTTATTAAAAGCCGAGGGTTTCTCGTACACTTTAGACAATGTAGACAACAATCCTTTAGTTGTGGTTTCATCGATGTTGTAAACATTCTTGGCGGAAAAAAATGCCGGACTACCCCAAGTGCCTTCCTATGTAACAAATCTCATTCCTCCTTCTTCATATCCTCCAGATAAATACCAGGTAACAACTGATATAAACTCTTTTGATATAGCACATCTTCGATATGCATCTTTCACAAGCCAAAATCTGAACCATCAAACTTATCGATCTTAACCCTGTTATTAGCAACCATTGTTCCAGGTAAACAACTCGTAAAGCAAGCTCTGGTGGAGATCAGGTCATAGATCTGGAGAAGGATTCGGTATTTTTGCGGATTGGACTTATCTTGAGACGGCTCGGGTGGTCACATGGTTGTTGGGTTCTGTGTTTTGTTAGTTGTCGTGGCGGTTGACATTCTTCCGATCGCTATTTATTGTTTATAGTTTTTTATGATTTTTTAGTGCTGTCGTTGTTGCTTAAGTTATTTGTGTTTAGCTTGTTACGTATTTTTATTTTTTACTTCCTAATAATTTTTGTTCCGCTCAAATGGTTGGCTGGAATTTGATTTTGGTTTGTTGTTGTTTTCTGCTTGTTTTGGCTATGTTTGGATTTCTCATTGTTCAGCCGTACCTGTTGATCTTTGAATCTTTTATATGTTATCTTTTTCATCGGAAAAAAAAATCAAATCTAATAAAGTTGGTAAACGCGAATGCCTTTTGAATTTGTTTCCTTCACAATTCTTAGAAGTTGTTGAACGAATGACTTTCAATTGTTCTTACTTTGAACTATCTTATCACACGTTCTTGCTTAACACACCTTTTATACGTTAAATTCAAATTGATATACGAAGTAGTTTTTAATGACATGTGTGTTCGTATATGAGCAGAGGGCCAGGCGATATATAAATGATTGGAAATTTGGCATGCAGTTGCCGCGTATGTCTTGCAATCAAAGAAAGCACATTTTAAATCCGACACAAACTAAATTTAGGTGTCGGTGCAATGCCTTCAACCTTTGAATGTTAACGAACTTGTGTGTAGGATGAGGTGGAGCTTGAATGGAATGTTTAAGGGGCAAAAATTATCTAAGCTTAAAGGGTAAATAAGTACTATATGTATAAGGTTTTTTTTCAAGCTAGATAATGACAATATTTTTACTCAGATGTAGAAAACTTAGCATAATCGTTTCAAATGATGATAACCTCGTTGGTGTTTAATGAAAAAAATAAACGGCAAATTCGAAAATGTTTTGCTCTTTTATACAATCGGGTATTGTACTTGTGACTTAACAAAAGTGTTAAATTTATTTACCAACCACAAATTCTAGAATGTTTATTACAATCGGGTTCGGGTTGTACCTTCTAAAGATATGTTCCGTAGTTCTTTCGTACAAGTCAAAGTGTACTTTAAATTAACAAAAGTGTTATAGTTATTTAGACCTCTTGTAATGCAGGGTGACTCGCTGACTGCACGTTTTTTTGCCACCATCACACCTTCATGGCGCCATTATGGAACGTGATGGATCCAATTTTGTGAGGCGCCACTACTACAAAAAATTACCAAAGGAACCTCTTTTTTACCTTTTAGGAACCGGTTTTGGAACAGGTTCCTATATGTGGGGTTCCAAAAATGTGAAACCGGTTCCTTTGTTCCAACAAAGAAACCTCTTTTGTTTACAAAACCGGTTTCGTTTCTGTGTGACGACCCGGAAATTTTCGACCAAATTTAAACTTAATTTTTATATGATTTCGACACGATAAGCAAAGTCTGTTAAGTTGAATCTCAAAAATTTTGAACTATGTTCATGTATTCATATAACCTCGACCAAATCCCAACGATTCACGAATCATTATATGTAACTTGTATGTACATAAATGTATATATATATATATATATATATATATATATATATATATATATATATATATATATATATATATATATATATATATATATATATATATATATATATATATATTATAACTTGAGAACGTTAATAAATGTATTAAGTGTATGTTACCGTACATTAAACGTATTGGTTTGAATACCCATTGGATGTATTATCTACGAAGTTAAAATATAATGTCAAACGATTGAATTATTAGATATTTTTATGTGCCGTAAATGTTATTATATGAATACTGGTATCTGTTCTGAGGACTACATAGATCTAGGAAAATTTTCCCTTTTAACGGTATTCGGAATAAATGGTAAAGTGATCTATAAGTAAGAATAAACGTGTCAATTAACGGTAACTAGACAAAAGTTGGTAGAGATTCCTGATTAATTTTCAAAAGCATACTTTACAGTGATTGTCTCGTGTCCCTTGGTAAATTAATTATTTAGTTTTCATATTATTAAAAACATTATTTGATATAATAACTTCTATTATTTAAACGAGTTTAAATTATATAAAACAGATTTTGAAATATAATTAATTTTGAAAAACTAAATATTATATTAAATAAATATTCCAAATATATATATAAATTATATTCCTAAATGAAGATATATATATATATATATATATATATATATTACAATGTAATATTAATATAGTTATAAAATGTTTTGATATATTATTAAGTATATTTTAATAAACAACGAAAAGTTGATTTAAAGAATCAATTAACCAAACACTCGAATGTTCAAGTTACGTTTCGAGTAATATAGTTTAACAATGATTTTAGTATATATTTTGACAAGGGTACGAGTCACGAAACGTAAAGTATAAGTTTTCTAAGCGTACGGAACATCGATCGAAAAACCGGAACCGGGACACTAGTCGAGTGACAACGTCCAAGTTACTGGAACAAAAATTACAAGTTAACTATGCACAAGAATATAATATATTATATATATAATTATATCAATTAAATATATTATATATTAAATATTATAAAACTGTCGGCAGCCCATGAGGTAAATGGGAATGAGCTGGAACCGGGGGTGCCGCGATCGCGGAAAAATAAAAGGGGGACACTCCGCGATCGCGGAGGTGTGGATCCCAGAAACACCGTATAAGTTCGATCGTTTTTATGCTCGAATCATTTCTCAATTCACTCACCTCTTTTCTCTGATTAAGTACTCCATAAATATTTATTTATTTTATTAATATTATTATTATTAAAAATATTATTATTATCTTATTGGTATTATTATATGTATTATCCATATACATAAAATACTACGACGAGGTCATGAGCGAGTTATTTCAAAACGGGTTTTTCAAAAGGGTTTAAGCTTTGGAATTATGGGTTATAGCTATGGAGGTTATGGGTATTGTTCGAGGGTATTGCTCGTGAGGTCAAACTAGTGTTTATCATTTCCGTTGCGTCTACATACTTTCCTGCAATACTGAATCACAATATTGATACGTGAGCATTCATATCTGATCTTTTATATATTAATAGTGTATCCCTGACTAGTGCTCGAGTATATATGATTATGCATGCTTGTACGCTTAATTTCGTCGTTAAATAGTTTATGATAAATCACGGATTTGATACATATGCTACTGAGATAAGGTATATGATATATATGTCGTTGGAAAGCTGGCGAAAAATTAATAACTTTTCATTTAAATATCGTAGGGTTTTGATGAACGGATTAAAAGATATGATCAACTAAATTATCATTAATTCTAATATTATTATTATTATTATTACTATCGTCGTTATGGTTATGGTTATTATTATTATTATTATTATTATTATTATTATCTAATAACTATTATTATTATTATTATTATTATTATTATTATTATTATTATTATTATTATTATTATTATTATTATTATTATCGTTATCAAAATAAGTATTATCATTAAAATTATTATTGTCATTATTAATACTATCACTAAGGTTATTATTATTATTATTATTATTATTATTATTATTATTATTATTATTATTATTATTATTATTATTATTATTATTATTATTATTATTATTATCATTATCATTATCATAATTATTAGTATTATCATTAGTATTATTATAATTATTATTATTAGTATCATTATCATTAAAACTGATATTAGTATCGTTTAATTATTATGATTACTATTATTATCATTATTATGAATATGATAAAAAAAGAGGATTAAAAGCTATTAAACAAATCTATTAGGAAGTAATGAGTATAAGTATCATGTTGAAATTAAAATATTGTAAGATATTGAATTAGATAAAAATATCGTTTTCATTATTGTTATCATTATTATTATTAAAAGTATCATTAATATTAAAACTATTTTTTTTAAATTATCATTTTTAATAGAAATATCATTGTTATTATAAAATATTATTATTATTATCATTTTAGTATTATTATTATTAAAAATTATCATTTTGAATAGAATTATTATTTTTTATAAAAAATTATTATTACACTTAATATTAAAAAGTATCGTTATTATTAAAATTATCATGATTAGAATTCTCATTTTATTATAATTAATTACATCATTAGTAAATAAATATTGTTATTATTATTATTAGTAGAATAATAATAACTATTATTATTATTACAAAATAATATAACTTTTACTCATTATTATTATTATCAATATTATTTTATCAAATAAATATGTGATACACAGATATTTTTACCACACGTAATATAATTACATTAATAATACATACCACTATATTTTTATGATATTAAGTGAACTTAATAAATTTTATTACTTGAGATATATAAAAGTATATTTTTATCATATATAAATTTTTATTAATAAATGACTTGTATTATTTACGCTAGTGAAATCTGATAAATATAATTAAATATATAAAACAACTATATTTAAGTTTCATTTGCTCCATTTTTAAAGGCTTTTGCAATATATATATTTTTGGGACTGAGAATACATGCGCTGCTTTTATAAATGTTTGACGAAATAGACACAAGTAATCGAAACTATATTCTATGTTGGATTATCAAACCGAATATCACCCCTTTAGCTTGGTAGCCTAAGAATTAGGGAACAGACACCCTAATTGACGCGAATCCTAAATATAGATCTATGGACCTTGACAAGTCCCATTCTGGAATTTAGAATGCTTTAGTACTTCGATTTATATATACTGATTGCGACGTCCGGTATATAGCATACTGATTGCAATCGTATGCGGGGGATATTCGATATGCATCCTTGTTAGTCGGTTACTAGGTGTTCAACATACGAATGATTTTTAAACACTTGCGAGTGTATGATTATTGAATAAATGAAATCTTGTGGTATATTAAAATGATGGAAATGAATGATATTGATAAACTAATGAACTCACCAACATTTTGGTTGACACTTTAAAGCATGTTTATTCTCAGGTATTAAAGAAATCTTCCGCTGTGCATTTTCTCATTTTAAAGATATTATTTGGAGTCATTCATGGCATATTTCAAAAGACGTTGCATTCGAGTTGTTGAGTTCAACAAGATTATTATTAAGTCATTTATAGTTTCGATATATTATGAAATGGTATGCATGCCTGACAACTTTCGATGTAATGAAAGTTTGTCTTTAAAAAACAAATGCAATGTTTGTAAAATGTATCATATAAAGGTCAGAACCTCGCAATGTGATCAACTATTGTGAATCGTTTATAATCGATATGAACGGGTCCTTTCATTCTGGACCTAAGAAACCTCTTTTTACGTTTTAAGAGGTTTCTTTTCTAATCAAAGGAACCCATTTTTTAATTCAAAACGGGTTCTGAATATATGAATTGGAACCTCTTTATACTATGAAACCGGTTTTCAAAGCATACACAAATTTTTTAAAAAAATCAGATACGTTTACACAACCTGCTATTATCAAAACCTGATACTATATACTATACAACCTGCTATTCAAGATTTTAAACAAACAACTAACAAAGTAGTTTTCCACCTTCATAAACATACAAAATTCTTCAAAAGATATTACATGATCTAAAGTTCCACAATAACTTGCAAGCAATACTACATACCAAGAGCAAAATTTACAAAAGTCTTAGTTTTGGTGAACCATCAACAAAAATTACGTACACAAGTTTGAGCTAAATGTTGACAATCACAAGTAAAATAACTAAGTACCACTAAAACTTAAATAATCAAGGCTTTGACAAGTATTTGGAGATCCAAGTACTAACGATACTTTCTAACTCGGTCGCGCTAAACAGTTGTGTAGTCATCCAAGGTATCTAAAATAAGAACATATTTGTAACACCCCGTTTTTCTCCGTACATGATATATAGGTATATTGTGTGGGTACGACTAGAGTTTGAAGGATTTGAGACTTGTTCGGGTGTTTAAGTCTTGTACGCAGGAGAAGGGCTCAGGTCGAGCTTTGGGTCGCGGCGCGACAAACGAGGCCGCGGCGCGGTATTCTACTGAAACAAAGATCAGAAGTTAGGTTTAAAATGATCCCAGACTTAGTTAAATGTCGCGACGCGACATTTAAGGCCGCGGCGCGGCATACTGCACGAACTGGCACCAGATTCTTGTAATTTTAAATGAAGTTCAAGGACATTTTGTTCTTTTCACGTTTGAGCCAGATTTGAGGCTTTAACCTCATCCTCTCATTTCATTTCTTATTTTCTTTTTCCTTTTCTTTCCTATTTTCCTCTCAAAACTTAAAATCCTCAAGTGATTCAAGTGGGATTTTGAAAAGGAAGAAGTGGGCTTTGATCTTTGGCGTAGTTAACAAGTTTGTTCTCCTCGTTCTTAGCTACACGGTGATACTAGTGGTAAGCTCTAACTCCGAATTTCATTTTCGTGTTCATCATTCAAATTTGGGGCTTTTGATTGTATGATTCGTAGATGGAGCCCATTTAGTTGTTAATTGGAGATTAATACCAAGATTCGGGTTTGTAAGTGTTAAAGGCGGGTTTTGGGTTAGTTAATGATTTAACCACGTTTAAGACTTGAGAATGGTGTAAAATCACTAGTGTTAGTGATTATTAATGTTTTGGAGACTTTTAGGGTTCTTGTGGTTGACTAATTTTGACTAGAGTCGAAATTAGGGTTTGTTGAGGATTATAACCTGAATGTCAATTCGATGAGGTTTGTAAACTTAAAATGGATTAAGTTGAAGTATAAAACTTAGTTAAATACGTTTTGGTGTCAAAACTTGTAAATGATGAGATTTTGACCTTATGGTCAAAATTAGGGTTTATGGGCGATTTTGAGAATGATAAGTGTTTAACACTTGTGTTCGGGTTTAATTGGCATATTAGGATCATTATCACTTGTGTTAGTGATTATTGGTTAGTTTGGGCGCGATTTGGTGCTTGGAAGTGCATTTGGGTCGAAATTGCACTAGTTGTCAATTTGGGTTGATTTGTATATCCACCCTAATTGTGTTACTTGTTATGTGATAAATGGAATAGGTACATTCCATCGGCGATTGCGGATTATTCGGTGGCATTCTTCAAGGCGACAAGGTGAGTGTTAATATCCTATGTGCATATGTATGTGTAGGATGAGTGCGGGTCGGGTGAAGTGGTTCTCGGTTATAGAGCTCACTTCACATATAGGTGGATTGATGGACTTGTGTATAGGTCCAATTGGCATGGTTGTGCATTTTGGTTAACCACCTTTGACGAGGTGTACACCTTGTGTGTACGTTATCACATGTGCGTGTGATGTGGATTATATAACCCCAATGGCGAAGGGTTAATATTGTGAGTGGAATAATTATACGTATGTGTATATGGCGTATTTATTTGTGAATGTTATGGTATGAACCATCGAGCCGGTAGTGCCATAATGTGTGTGTGTGTGTGATAGGATGTGAACCACGTGCCGGTAGCATCAAGTGTGAACCACAAGCTGGTAGCACTATAAAATAATTGATGTGAACCACGTGCCGGTAGCATCGAGTGTGAACCACGTGCTGGTAGCACTATAAAATAATTGATGTGAACCACGTGCCGGTAGCATCGAGTGTGAACCACGAGCCGGTATCACTATAAAAGAGTATGACTTAAATGCGTATGGTGTGAACCACGAGCCGGTAGCACCATAGCGTTATGGTTAACCTTGGGTGTTTTACGCGTTGTTATATATATATATATATATATATATATATATATATATATATGTATGTATAATGTTGTATTGACGTGATGTAGCTAATCTTCTGGTTGTAGCTTGTTGGCATTGTTCACACGTTGTTTGCGAACTTACTCTATTGTTGGTGTTGTTAGCTTGTGCTTAGTGAACATACGGTATGCTAGGTTTAGCTTGCCTTATACTTTGATGCTTCGGTATGCGCTATTTGATTAGTATTGTGGCGTGTCCATTTTATGCATATATATGTATGTAGTATATTTTCACTCACTAAGCGTTAGCTTACCCTCTCGTTGTTGATATTTTTATCGGTTCGCATGCTTGGCGGCTCGGGTAAGTTTGGGGATTAGAGATCTTGGCTAGGTTGCTTTAGAAGATCTTGCTTTTGGACTCGATTAGGATTTGGGTAGCGTAGTCCCAAATCACCATGCTCGGTTTTGTGAAAACGTAACTATTCGGGTCATAATGATTACAACCGGATTACGATTTAATTAATGAACCATTGTATTAGGGAGTTTAAATTATTGATGTATGTTTTAAGTTCGTTGAACTTACTTTGGTAACAAATATGTTTTGGAATTAGTATAATGTGACCTAAAGTATTATTTAATGCGTATTAAAAGGAAAATTTTTTATGGGCCGGTTTTAATACGGGTTGGGTCGTTACAAGTGGTATCAGAGCATGGTCTAAGGGATTTAGGCGACTTGAGATATGTGCCTAGACTTAGACTTTTGTGTGTGCTTATTTGTTGCTGGACTTGTAGGTGAACGGGTTGGAACGGGTTATAGTTAGTGCCTTGTTTGTAGGTGGACTAACTAGGATGTTTGGCTTGTGTTGTGATGCTATTCCCTTGCGTGTGTTTATATCGCGTGGAATCGTCGTTGTGTTGGTTATATCATCGAGCAAGGCTGTCATTGTACTAACGAGTTGAGACGACGTGTGTGCGTAATAAGGACTTGCAAACCTTATTACGAGTGCAAATCGTGTCTAACAAGTGATGTACGATGAGTGTTGAGCAAGATGGGGCGGTGTTATGCGTGTTGCTTTATACGTTTGTGGACTAATCATTTTGCATTCTTTAGAATGACGACGTGAAACGAGATCGAGATGAATGACGAGGAGTTTAACGCTAGAGTTGCGGCCGCCGTTGCGGAACAAATGAGTGCGTTTCGAGAAGAAATGGATAGGAAGTATTCCGAACTTCAAAGTAGTGGTGAAATGGTGCGTTTTCTTAAAAGCTTCATGAGGACTAAACCCCCGATGTACGACGGAAAGCCGGATCCTTTGACAAGCACAACTTGGATCTCGGATGTCGAAGGGTGTTTTCGTACTATTGATTGCCCTCCCGAGAAAAAGACGAGACTCGCTACTAGTTTGTTGCGGGGTAGGGCGAGGGATTGGTTGGATGGTAAGATTGATCTTGTCGGTGGTGAACCGTTTATGGCGTTATCGTGGGACGGGTTTAAGAAGGAATTCTTCGAGGAGTTCCGGACTTCAGCCGATTTGTCGGAAATGCGTAATGAGTTGCGAAATTTGCAACAGGGTTCTATGGATTTGAATACTCTCAAGACGACCTTTATGGCGAAGGCTCGTTTTTGCCCGGAGTATTTGGGGAATGATAATTTGTTGATGCAAGATTTCTATCGAACCTTGAATGATGACTTGAAGAATAAGATTAGCCGGGGTCACGCGAAATCGTTTGCGGAATTATTCGCCGTGGCTAGAGGTTTCGAGTCGTATACGCGATCAAAGATTGGTGAACCTTCAAGTGAGAGAAGGGTTGTTTCGTATGGTGCTCCGAGTAAGAGGACTAAGGGTCCGAGTGTGAGCACGGGTGGTACGCGGACGGGTATACTGGATTCTAGTGCATCTAGATGTTACAATTGTGGCATGAGGGGTCACAAGTCTTGGGAATGTTCGGTACCAAAGGGTGATGGTATGGTGTGTTTCAATTGTCAAGAGGAAGGACATCGTAAGTCGGAATGTCCCAAGTTGGGGGAGAGTTGTAACACCCCGTTTTTCTCCGTACATGATATATAGGTGTATTGTGTGGGTACGACTAGAGTTTGAAGGATTTGAGACGTGTTCGGGTGTTTAAGACTTGTACGCAGGAGAAGGGCTCAGGTCGAGCTTTGGGTCGCGGAGCGACAAACGAGGCCGCGGCGCGGCATTCTACTGAAACAAAGATCAGAAGTTAGGTTTAAAATGATCCCAGACTTAGTCAAATGTCGCGGCGCGACATTTAAGGCTGCGACGCGGCATACTGCACGAACTGGCACCAGATTCTTGTAATTTTAAATGAAGTTCAAGGGCATTTTGGTCTTTTCACATTTGAGCCAGATTTGAGGCTTTAACCTCATCCACTCATTTCATTTCTTATTTTCTTTTTCCTTTTCTTTCCTATTTTCCTCTCAAAACTTAAAATCCTCAAGTGATTCAAGTGGGATTTTGAAAAGGAAGAAGTGGGCTTTGATCTTTGGCGTAGTTGACAAGTTTGTTCTCCTCGTTCTTAGCTACACGGTGATACTAGTGGTAAGCTCTAACTCCGAATTTTATTTTTGTGTTCATCATTCAAATTTGGGGCTTTTGATTGTATGATTCGTAGATGGAGCCCATTTAGTTGTTAATTGGAGATTAACACCAAGATTCGGGTTTGTAAGTGTTAAAGACGGGTTTTGGGTTGGTGTAAGACCCAAATAATTATCTTACTTACTTGTGTATTATGGTGTTCAAGGGTGTGGGTTTTATTGTATATAAATTAAAATGCAAAAGAAACTGTTTCAGTAGGATCGCGCGCCGCGCGGGTTTGGGGCGCGCCGTGCCATTTGGCGCTGACAGAATCCTTTGTTTTAAATTGGTTTAAATGAAGGGTATTTGGGTAATTTCACTTGGGGCCGGATTTGTGAGCCACATTAGTTGGTTTGGATCAGTTTCACATCCATTCATCACTCCCAACTATCTAGAGAGAGAGAGAGAGAGAGAGATTCTAGAGAGAGATTTAGGGTTTTGGTGAAGAAGGAGGCCGAATTGATCAAAAGCTCGAGTTCTAAAGTTGTTCTTTTCGTTCCTAGCTACGTTGTGGTAGTATTGGTAAGTTCAAACTCCGAATTTCATTTATTGGATTTGTTATTCAAGTTAGGGTTTTGAGTTAGTTTGATGAAAAACCCTTTTAGATGATGAAATGGGTTTAGTGATGCTAGTAATTGGGTTTATTGTTAATTGTTGGTGGATTTTGGGTTGGTGAACTAATTGGCCATGTTTAGGACTTGAAATTGAGTTTAATCACTTAAGTTAGTGATTATGAAAGTATTGAAACCCATTTAAGGTTATTTTGTTGACTAACTTTGACTTTGGGTCAAATTAGGGTTTGGTGGTGATTATGACCCAATTGGCGATTTAATGAGGTTTATAAACTTAAAATGAATTAAGTTGAAGTATTAAACCGAGTTAAATGTGTTTTGGTGTTAAAACTTGTAAATGGTGAGATTTTGACTTAATGGGTCAAAACTAGGGTTTTAGTGTCAAAATGGGTATGACGCGTGTTTAACACTTGAGTTCGGGTTTATTTGGCATATTAGGACCATTCTCACTTGTGTGAGTGATTATCGGTTAGTTTGGGCGCGGTTTGTACTTGGTAGTGCATTTGGATCAAATTTGCACTAAGTGTTGAATTGGGTTGGTTTGTAAATCCAATCTAAGTGTGTTGTTGAATTTGTGATAATGGAATAGGTACTTTCCATTGACGAGTTGCAGATTACTTGGAAGCATTCTTCAAGACTTCAAGGTGAGTGATAATATCCTATATGCATATGTATGTGTAGGATGGGTGCGGGTCGGGTGAAGTGATTCTCGGCTATAGAGCTCACTTCACATATAGATGGATTTGATGGACTTTTGTATGAGTCCAATTGGCACGGTTGTGCGTTTTGGTTGACCATCTTTGGCGAAGTACGCGTTCGCGTGTACATTATCACACGTGGTTGTGATGTGGTTGATATAACCCCAATGGCGAAGGGTATAATATTGAGAAGTGAATCGCGTGTGTATTCGGATTCACGATGATGCGTGTGGTTTCGGTCATCTTATTGTATTGTGGAAATGAATCTCGTGTAGTTCGGATTCATGGTGACTCGTGTAGTTCGGTCATCTTATTGAGGTAGTAATCTCGTGTGGTTTCGGATTACTAAGGCTCGTGTAGTTCGGCCAACCTCGATGTTGTGAAGATAGTAATCTCGTGTGGTTTCGGATTACTAAGGCTCGTGTAGTTCGGCCAATCTTCATTGTGGTATTTGGTTCTCGGTATTGGGTTAAGGTGTTAACCTTGTTCGTTTATATTGTTATATATTAATGTATTGTTGTGTTGTAGCTAACCTTCCGGGTGTAGCTATTTGGCGTTGTTCACATCGTCGTTGGTGGCCTTGTTCGTTTAAGCGTTTTGTCTAAATACGTCGGGAACTAGTCAAACATTTTCGCATTTAAAGACTTTCAGGACAGTCAGGTTTGGCGCGCCGCGCGGCCTATATGGCGCGCCGCGCCAGGTGGCAGTTCAGCAATTTTTTTTTTATTTTGTAAATTTAACGCGATTTAATGCGGGTTGGTTTGGGTTGTTACAAGTGGTATCAGATGTAGTGACCCGAACTTTTCCATGTTTATATATATTAATTGAGATTGATATTTATATGATTAAATATTTCCAACATGTTAAGCAATCAAACTTGTTAAGACTTGATTAATTGAAATATGTTTCATATAGACAATTGACCACCCAAGTTGACCGGTGATTCACGAACGTTAAAACTTGTAAAAACTATACGATGACATATATATGGTTATATATATAGTTAACATGTTTTTATTATAAGTATGTATCTCATTAGGTATTTTAACAATGAGTTATATACATAAAAATGAGACTATTAATTTAAGAAACTCGAAAACGATATATATAACGATTATCGTTATAACAACGTCTTACTAGGTACATATGAATCATATTAAGATATTGATACACTTGGTTAATTATGTTAAATGATAATTAAATATATTATTAAGTGTATTAACAATGAAATACATATGTAAAAATAAGACTACTAACTTAATGATTTCGAAACGAGACATATATGTAACGATTATCGTTGTAATGATATTTAACTGTATATACATCATACTGAGATATATTATATATAATAATATCATGATAATATAACAATTTAACATCTCATTTGTTATAATAAACAATGGGTTAACAACATTCAACAAGATCGTTAACCTAAAGGTTTCAAAACAACATTTACATGTAACGACTAACGATGACTTAACGACTCAGTTAAAATGTATATACATGTATTGTTTTAATATGTATTCATACACATTTGAAAGACTTCAATACACTTATCAAAATACTTCTACTTAACAAAAATGCTTACAATTACATCCTCGTTCAGTTTCATCAACAATTCTACTCGTATGCACCCGTATTCGTACTCGTACAATACACAGATTTTAGATGTATGTACTATTGGTATATACACTCTAATGATCAGCTCTTAGCAGCCCATGTGAGTCACCTAACATATGTGGGAACCATCATTTGGCAACTAGCATGAAATATCTCATAAAATTACAAAAATATGAGTAATCATTCATGACTTATTTACATGAAAACAAAATTACATATCCTTTATATCTAATCCATACACCAACGACCAAAAACACCTACAAACACTTTCATTCTTCAATTTTCTTCATCTAATTGATCTCTCTCAAGTTCTATCTTCAAGTTCTAAGTGTTCTTCATATATATTACAAGTTCTAGTTACATAAAATCAAGAATACTTTCAAGTTTGCTAGCTCACTTCCAATCTTGTAAGGTGATCATCCAACCTCAAGAAATCTTTGTTTCTTACAGTAGGTTATCATTCTAATACAAGGTAATAATCATATTCAAACTTTGGTTCAATTTCTATAACTATAACAATCTTATTTCAAGTGATGATCTTACTTGAACTTGTTTTCGTGTCATGATTCTGCTTCAAGAACTTCGAGCCATCCAAGGATCCGTTGAAGCTAGATCCATTTTTATCTTTTCCAGTAGGTTTATCCAAGGAACTTAAGGTAGTAATGATGTTCATAACATCATTCGATTCATACATATAAAGCTATCTTATTCGAAGGTTTAAACTTGTAATCACTAGAACATAGTTTAGTTAATTCTAAACTTGTTCGCAAACAAAAGTTAATCCTTCTAACTTGACTTTTAAAATCAACTAAACACATGTTCTATATCTATATGATATGCTAACTTAATGATTTAAAACCTGGAAACACAAAAAACACCGTAAAACCGGATTTACGCCGTCGTAGTAACACCGCGGGCTGTTTTGGGTTAGTTAATTAAAAACTATGATAAACTTTGATTTAAAAGTTGTTATTCTGAGAAAATGATTTTTATTATGAACATGAAACTATATCCAAAAATTATGGCTAAACTCAAAGTGGAAGTATGTTTTCTAAAATGGTCATCTAGACGTCGTTCTTTCGACTGAAATGACTACCTTTACAAAAACGACTTGTAACTTATTTTTCTGACTATAAACCTATAATTTTTCTGTTTAGATTCATAAAATAGAGTTCAATATGAAACCATAGCAACTTGATTCACTCAAAACGGATTTAAAATGAAGAAGTTATGGGTAAAACAAGATTGGATAATTTTTCTCATTTTAGCTACGTGAAAATTGGTAACAAATCTATTCCAACCATAACTTAATCAACTTGTATTGTATATTATGTAATCATGAGATACCATAGACACGTATACAATGTTTCGACCTATCATGTCGACACATCTATATATATTTCGGAACAACCATAGACACTCTATATGTGAATGTTGGAGTTAGCTATACAGGGTTGAGGTTGATTCCAAAATATATATAGTTTGAGTTGTGATCAATACTGAGATACGTATACACTGGGTCGTGGATTGATTCAAGATAATATTTATCGATTTATTTCTGTACATCTAACTGTGGACAACTAGTTGTAGGTTACTAACGAGGACAGCTGACTTAATAAACTTAAAACATCAAAATATATTAAAAGTGTTGTAAATATATTTTGAACATACTTTGATATATATGTATATTGTAACATCCCGCCTTTTTCCATTTACTTTTCCGTTATACTAATATAAAGTCCGTTATATGTTTATAACATCTCCCGTTGATACGCGTTTTAAATTATCTCGTTTAGGTAATTCCCGCACCCGAACGAAAGTTGAGGGACTAAACTTGACAAGGGATCAAACCCTTGACTAGGTCAAAGGGTCAAACCCCTTTTCACCCATTCATTATCATCTCCATCTCTCTCTCTTTCTCTCTAGCAAGAACACACACCCATTTACCAAATTCATTCAATCATCATCTAAATTCGATCTAGGAGGCTTACAACAAAATAAACTACATATTTGTGATCCTCTCTTCATCCTCTACATTTTGATACCAATATCATCAAGTTTGGGTAACATTTCTAAAACTCTAGATTTCTTTAAATTCGTGTTCTTGACTTATAAAGTTGTTAATTAGTGTCTATGGCTCATCGTGATGTCGTGTATGTAATTTGTATGCTCGATTCGTTGTTTTTGGTGTAACTAGTTCATTATGAAAATTTGCTTGCTAAATCTTTGATTTTGAATGATCAAATGTTGTTAGATTGTTAAAGTGCATGTTTTAAAAGTGTTACTAGTATCATTAGCTTCGTTTTGATGTATAGGTTGATTAAGGAAACTCCAAGAACATGATTAGTGATTTTGTGAACTTGGATTAGGGTTTGATAAGCTTTAGATGAACTTTTGATGCACCAAATGCTATGAAATATTGTAGATAATAATTTTGTTTCAATGTGTGTATGATTACCTTCGAAACGGCATATCATACATGTAAATTGGTTGCCCGAATCATAAAATGCGTTTTAGAACTTGAAACTTTGATTATGAACGTTTAATGCGGTTTTTGGTTGTTGTTAGTGATGAATTGCTTGATGAAATGTGCTTAGTTGTTTTCCTTGTCAAATTACCTTTCTAATGATATAGGTTATGCGTTTTAAGTGTTTTCGGTGCATGAAATGTGTTATATTGTATTTTGGTTCGTGACTTGGACCATTTTTTTTCTGCAAACAGCATGATTCCCAGGTATTGCGCGCCGCGCATTTACCCGCGCGCCGCACAGAATCAGAGATCCCAGATGTTTGCCTTCTTGGTTGAGTTCTGACCAGAAATTGCACTTGGGTGCGCGCCGCGCAAAAGCCCCAGGCCACTCTCTTTTGTTTTTAAATGTCACAAAAATGTTTCCGCTTAACTAAAACTCCGTTTAACATGAAACTTGACTATTAGGCTCTTATATGACTTCTCGTCTTGGGAAAATTGTCGGATACCCGACCCGACCCCGTTGACTTTGACCAAGTTTGACTTTTAGTCAAACTTAACCAAACGATTATACAATCGTTCTAACATACTTAACTACTTGTATCGTGCATGAAACTTGACAAATTGATTCACATGCTATATTAATCGAGTCGTAACGAGCCATAGGACTAATTGAACATCTTTGACCAATCGTGACTATCGTTATTGATACAACCTATTTGTTTAGGTCAAGACTAGCATTGTTCTTTGCACACATTTACTTGTTGAAGTACTTTACTACTCGTGCATTCAAGGTGAGATCATAGTCCCACTTTTACTCTTTTTGAACTTACATTTGGGATGAGAAAACATAAACATTTCTTTACTAAGTGAACACAAGTACAGGAAAACAAACATTCTACATACGAGTTTAGAACAAAATCCTCAATTCGATTATCATTAGTTACACTTGCCGGGTGTAAGCGAGAACTTATGTTGTATGGATCCATATGGGTTTGACAAACCCTCATTCAAACGGTTTGCTACCGTTTACGAATGAAATATATTTTCGAGAAACAGTGTATGTTCTAGCACTAAGTGATGGGGTTCAATGGAAGGAAATGTTAAGCATTGATAATTGGGTGCTCGTGAAACAAACTTTTGGAATGTATTACTATTATTTCATTGATGCAAATCTTGTGGTTCACTTGTACTTACTTACTTAAACCTATGATTTCACCAACGTTTTCGTTGACAGATTTCTATGTTTTTCTCAGGTCCTTGAACGATACATGATACATGCTTCCGCTCATTATTTTGATACTTGCATTGGATGTCGAGTATATATGCATACATGGAGTGTCTTTTGGATACTTTTAAATTGTGTCGCATAAGTTTCATTTGTACTTAAAACTTTGTATCGTAACTTGTGGTGGAACTATTCTTGTAAACTTGAACAACCTTTACATTTGAAATGAATGCGACATATCTTTTGGTCAAACGTTGTTTTAAAGACTTATGACCACGTAACGGGACCTAAGTAGACGGCGCCGTCAATGACGATTTGGTCAGGTCGCTACAGATGGTATCAGAGCGTTGGTTGTAGGGATTTAGAGTTCATTGGTGTCAACCTCGAGTCATAGGGTACATTGGTGAGTCTAGACTACAACCGGCATATAGACTTGAAGTAGGAATTACTTGACTACTTGTGCATTTATACTCGAACGCTTCTACTCATATCTACTCTTAGTTCATCTTAATCTCACCTTGTTTAATTTGATTGACGCGCCACCTTGACTATATGAAATGATGTCGAATGCACATATGAATCAGGGTAATATAATTTCCGGGATTATATTACGGTGACTCATATGAACGTTCCGACATTATGACATAAAGAATTTAAGGTGAGTCGAGGAAAAACTTCTCTTTATCTTTATTCTATATCACGGTTAGTATTATTGAGAATACTAATCAATGATATTCTTGTGTCTTGAAGGAACAATGGTTCCTCGTCGTGTACGCCGCAATGAAACTCCCGAACAAGCTCTCGAACGGATGATAGCTACCGCCGTAGATGCGGCCATGGCCGGTCACTCATCCAACAACAATAATAATAACAACCACAACAACAACAACAACAACAACAACAACAACAACAATGGAGCCGGAAACTCAAACGAGGGATGCTCCTATAAAGCTTTCATGGGGTGCAAACCTCACACTTTTGATGGAACCGGGGGACCGGTCGTGCTCACCCGATGGTTTGAGCAAACGGAAGCCGTCTTTAGCATAAGCGGTTGTCGGGACCAAGACAAGGTCAAATACTCCACTCACACTTTCTCCGGAATTGCTCTAACATGGTGGAACACCTATGTTCAATCGGTGGGTACCGATGAAGCTCATGCCCTCTCTTGGGCCGATCTAAAGGAAAAGATGATTGTTGAATATTTTCCGCGCGAAGAAACCCGAAAGCTTGAGGAAGAACTAAGAGCTTTGAAAGCGGTCGGAAACGATCTTAAAGCTTATAATCAACGCTTCGCCGAACTATCCTTGATGTGTCCTAATCTTGTTAACCCCGAATCTCAAAGGATTGAGCTCTACATGCTCGGTCTTCCAAAAAGCATCTAACAAGGGGTGATGTCATCCAAACCCACTACTCATCAAGCCGCTATGAACATGGCTCGCCAACTAATTGAAACGGTTGACGAAATCGTAGTTCCGGCACCTAAGGCCGAGGATAAATCGGGCGGCAACAAAAGAAAGTGGGAACCCTCCCAATCAAGCAACAACAACTTTGCTAAGAAGCCTTACACCTCCGACGGCAAGAGGGGTTATGCCGGGAACCTACCTCTTTGCAACAAATGCAACAAACATCACTTTGGTGAATGTGGCAAGTTAATTTGCCACCGGTGCCAAAGAGTTGGTCATAAGGCCAACGATTGTAAAAGTGCCACTCCCGTTGCTCGAAAGTGGCCCAATGCACCAAAGACGGGCACTTGTTACGAATGTGGTCAAACAGGTCATTATAGAAATGCATGCCCAAAGAAGAAAGATAACCCCAACACGCGTGGCCGAGCTTTCAACATCAACACCGAGGAAGCCCGGGATGACACTGAACTAGTCACGGGTACGTTTCTTCTCAACAATTCTTATGTCTCTTGCTTATTCGATTCAGGTGCCGATAAATGCTTTGTATCCAAGACTTTGACTCATTCTTTTAGCACTCCACCTCTTCCATTAGATACCACTTATACCATTGAAGTGGCTAACGGGAAACTATTAAGTTCCGACACATATTACCGGGGGTGTACGATAAACATTTTGGGTAAGGAATTTGAAATTGATTTGATACCCATGGAACTAGGAAGCTTTGATGTAATAATCGGTATGAATTGGTTAGTCAAAACGAAATCTCACATTCTTTGTGATCTTAACGCAATCCGAATTCCTATCGAGAATGGTGAACCTTTGATCGTCTATGGCGATAAGAGTTGCACCGGACTCAACCTCGTTTCGTGTGTTAAAGTTAGAAAACTACTCCGTAAGGGTTGTTTTGCGATCCTTGCTCACGTTAAGAAAGTCGAGTCCGATGAGAAGCACATCGATGATGTGCCAATTGTTAGTGACTATTCCGATGTATTTCCCGACGAATTGCCGGGTCTTCCGCCTCATCGACCGGTTGAATTCCAAATCGATCTTATTCCGGGAGCCGCACCCGTAGCACGTGCACCATATAGACTCGCTCCATCTGAAATGCAAGAATTGCAAAGTCAAATCCAAGAACTACTTGATCGAGGTTTTATCCAACCTAGCCATTCACCTTGGGGCGCTCCGATTTTGTTTGTTAAAAAGAAAGACGGATCCCTACGAATGTGCATTAATTATCGTGAACTAAATAAATTGACGGTTAAGAACCAATATCCTCTTCCTCGCATCGATGACCTCTTTGATCAACTACAAGGGTCTTGTGTATATTCGAAAATCGATCTCCGCTCGGGTTATCATCAATTGAGGGTTAAGGGGGAAGATGTCTCCAAAACCGCTTTCCGAACTCGTTATGGTAGTTATGAATTCCTTGTCATGCCATTTGGTCTCACTAACGCACCGGCGGTGTTCATGGATCTTATGAACCGCGTGTGCAAACCGTATCTCGATAAATTCGTTATTGTGTTCATCGATGACATATTGATCTATTCTAAAAATGAAGAAGAGCACGAACAACATCTCCGACTTGTGCTTGAACTTTTAAGACAAGAACAACTCTATGCCAAATTCTCCAAGTGTGAATTTTGGTTAAAGGAAGTTCAATTTCTTGGTCATGTTGTAAGTGACCAAGGTATTAAAGTCGATCCAACGAAAATCGAAGCCATTAGCAAATGGGAGACTCCTACTACTCCTACTCACATTCGTCAATTTTTGGGTCTCGCCGGGTACTATCGTAGATTCATCGAAAATTTCTCTTTGGTTGCACGTCCCCTAACCGCATTGACTCACAAGGGAAAGAAATTCATTTGGGCGACTGAACATGAATCCGCATTCCAAATCTTGAAAACGAAGCTAACCACCGCTCCTATCTTGTCACTTCCCGAAGGCAATGATGACTTTGTTGTATATTGCGATGCCTCAAAACATGGTTTTGGGTGTGTATTGATGCAACGAACAAAAGTCATTGCTTATGCTTCTCGACAACTCAAAATTCATGAACGAAACTATACGACACATGATCTCGAACTCGGAGCCGTTGTCTTTGCACTTAAAATGTGGAGACACTATCTTTATGGAACCAAGAGTACTATCTTCACCGATCACAAAAGCCTTCAACACATTTTCGATCAAAAGCAACTAAACATGAGACAACGAAGGTGGATTGAAACCTTAAACGATTACGATTGCGAGCTTCGTTACCATCCCGGGAAGGCAAATGTAGTAGCCGATGCCTTAAGTCGAAAAGAAAGAGCGGTGCCTCTCCGTGTCCGAGCTTTAAACATCACCATTCACACCAACCTTAATAGCCAAATTCGGGTAGCCCAAGATGAGGCTCTCAAAGATGAAAACATCTCTCTCGAACACTTGAACGTCCTCACCTCTCGATTCGAAGTTAAAGAAACCGGACTCCGATATTTCGCCGGAAGAATTTGGGTGCCTAGTTATGGGGATCTACGAAGCCTTATTTTAGATGAAGCCCATAAGTCACGATACTCGATTCACCCCGGTGCCAATAAGATGTACCACGACCTTAAACAACTATATTGGTGGCCGAACATCAAAAGGGACGTAGCTACTTATGTTTCCAAGTGTTTGACATGTTCCAAAGTCAAAGCCGAACACCAAAGACCGTCCGGACTACTTCAACAACCCGAGATCCCGCAATGGAAGTGGGAAAGGATAACGATGGATTTTATCACCAAGCTACCAAAAACGACGGGCGGTTATGATACCATTTGGGTTATTGTTGACCGTCTCACCAAATCCGCACACTTCCTTGCCATGAAAGAAACGGACAAAATGGAGAAACTTGCACAACTTTACATTAAGGAGATCGTAGCCCGACACGGTGTACCATTATCGATTATCTCCGACCGAGATGGCCGTTTCGTTTCTAGATTTTGGCGTACATTGCAAGAAGCGTTGGGAACGCGTTTAGACATGAGCACCGCATATCATCCTCAAATCGATGGACAAAGCGAACGTACAATTCAAACCTTAGAGGACATGTTACGAGCTTGCGTGGTTGATTTCGGAAAAGCTTGGGACAAGCACTTACCTCTCGCCGAGTTCTCTTACAACAATAGTTATCACGCGAGTATTAAAGTCGCACCTTTTGAAGCGCTATATGGCCGCAAATGTCGTTCACCTCTTTGTTGGGACGAGGTAGGCGACGTGCAAATCACCGGACCCGAACTCATTCACGAAACCACCGAGAAAATCGTTCAAATCCGAGATAGGCTTAGGACAGCCCGAAGTCGTCAAAAGAGCTATACCGACAAACGACGCAACGATCTTGAATTTCAAGTCGGTGACCGAGTAATGTTAAAAGTCGCACCTTGGAAGGGTGTAATCCGTTTTGGGAAACGCGGGAAGCTAAATCCGCGGTATATTGGTCCTTTCGAAATCTTGGAGCGTATTGGAACCGTTGCTTATCGTTTAGATCTTCCGCCTCAATTGAACTCCGTTCATCCTACCTTCCATGTATCTAACTTGAAAAAGTGTCTTGCCGAACCCGATATCGTCATCCCTCTCGAAGAACTTACTATTGATGACAAACTTCATTTTGTGGAGGAACCGGTTGAAATTGTGGACACCTCCGTCAAGACATTGAAACAAATCCGAATCCCGATTGTCAAGGTTCGTTGGAATGCCAAAAGAGGACCCGAGTTTACTTGGGAAAGACAAGATCAAATGCAAAGGAAGTATCCTCATCTATTCGTGAATTCGGAAACGCAAGATCTCGAGGAAGAAACAACGACTACTACGCCTACTTAAATTTCGGGACGAAATTTCTTTTAAGGAGTAGGTAATGTAACATCCCGCCTTTTTCCATTTACTTTTCCGTTATACTAATATAAAGTCCGTTATATGTTTATAACATCTCCCGTTGATACGCGTTTTAAATTATCTCGTTTAGGTAATTCCCGCACCCGAACGAAAGTTGAGGGACTAAACTTGACAAGGGATCAAACCCTTGACTAGGTCAAAGGGTCAAACCCCTTTTCACCCATTCATTATCATCTCCATCTCTCTCTCTTTCTCTCTAGCAAGAACACACACCCATTTACCAAATTCATTCAATCATCATCTAAATTCGATCTAGGAGGCTTACAATAAAATAAACTACATATTTGTGATCCTCTCTTCATCCTCTACATTTTGATACCAATATCATCAAGTTTGGGTAACATTTCTAAAACTCTAGATTTCTTTAAATTCGTGTTCTTGACTTATAAAGTTGTTAATTAGTGTCTATGGCTCATCGTGATGTCGTGTATGTAATGTGTATGCTCGATTCGTTGTTTTTGGTGTAACTAGTTCATTATGAAAATTTGCTTGCTAAATCTTTGATTTTGAATGATCAAATGTTGTTAGATTGTTAAAGTGCATGTTTTAAAAGTGTTACTAGTATCATTAGCTTCGTTTTGATGTATAGGTTGATTAAGGAAACTCCAAGAACATGATTAGTGATTTTGTGAACTTGGATTAGGGTTTGATAAGCTTTAGATGAACTTTTGATGCACCAAATGCTATGAAATATTGTAGATAAGAATTTTGTTGCAATGTGTGTATGATTACCTTCGAAACGGCATATCATACATGTAAATTGGTTGCCCGAATCATAAAATGCGTTTTAGAACTTGAAACTTTGATTATGAACGTTTAATGCGGTTTTTGGTTGTTGTTAGTGATGAATTGCTTGATGAAATGTGCTTAGTTGTTTTCCTTGTCAAATTACCTTTCTAATGATATAGGTTATGCATTTTAAGTGTTTTCGGTGCATGAAATGTGTTATATTGTATTTTGGTTCGTGACTTGGACCATTTTTTTTCTGCAAACAGCATGATTCCCAGGTATTGCGCGCCGCGCATTTACCCGCGCGCCGCGCAGAATCAGAGATCCCAGATGTTTGCCTTCTTGGTTGAGTTCTGACCAGAAATTGCACTTGGGTGCGCGCCGCGCAACCCAGTGCGCGCCGCGCAAAAGCCCCAGGCCACTCTCTTTTGTTTTTAAATGTCACAAAAATGTTTCCGCTTAACTAAAACTCCGTTTAACATGAAACTTGACTATTAGGCTCTTATATGACTTCTCGTCTTGGGAAAATTGTCGGATACCCGACCCGACCCCGTTGACTTTGACTTTGACCAAGTTTGACTTTTAGTCAAACTTAACCAAACGATTATACAATCGTTCTAACATACTTAACTACTTGTATCGTGCATGAAACTTGACAAATTGATTCACATGCTATATTAATCGAGTCGTAACGAGCCATAGGACTAATTGAACATCTTTGACCAATCGTGACTATCGTTATTGATACAACCTATTTGTTTAGGTCAAGACTAGCATTGTTCTTTGCACACATTTACTTGTTGAAGTACTTTACTACTCGTGCATTCAAGGTGAGATCATAGTCCCACTTTTACTCTTTTTGAACTTACATTTGGGATGAGAAAACATAAACATTTCTTTACTAAGTGAACACAAGTACAGGAAAACAAACATTCTACATACGAGTTTAGAACAAAATCCTCAATTCGATTATCATTAGTTACACTTGCCGGGTGTAAGCGAGAACTTATGTTGTATGGATCCATATGGGTTTGACAAACCCTCATTCAAACGGTTCGCTACCGTTTACGAATGAAATATATTTTCGAGAAACAGTGTATGTTCTAGCACTAAGTGATGGGGTTCAATGGAAGGAAATGTTAAGCATTGATAATTGGGTGCTCGTGAAACAAACTTTTGGAATGTATTACTATTATTTCATTGATGCAAATCTTGTGGTTCACTTGTACTTACTTACTTAAACCTATGATTTCACCAACGTTTTCGTTGACAGATTTCTATGTTTTTCTCAGGTCCTTGAACGATACATGATACATGCTTCCGCTCATTATTTTGATACTTGCATTGGATGTCGAGTATATATGCATACATGGAGCGTCTTTTGGATACTTTTAAATTGTGTCGCATAAGTTTCATTTGTACTTAAAACTTTGTATCGTAACTTGTGGTGGAACTATTCTTGTAAACTTGAACAACCTTTACATTTGAAATGAATGCGACATATCTTTTGGTCAAACGTTGTTTTAAAGACTTATGACCACGTAACGGGACCTAAGTAGACGGCTCCGTCAATGACGATTTGGTCAGGTCGCTACATATATATTGTTATAGGTTCGTGAATCAACCAGTGGCCAAGTCTTACTTCCCGACGAAGTAAAAAAATCTGTGAAAGTGAGTTATAGTCCCACTTTTAAAATCTAATATTTTTGGGATGAGAATACATGCAGGTTTTATAAATGAATTACAAAATAGACACAAGTACGTGAAACTACATTCTATGGTTGAATTATCGAAATCGAATATGCCCCTTTTTATTAAGTCTGGTAATCTAAGAATTAGGGAACAGACACCTTAATTGACGCGAATCCTAAAGATAGATCTATTGGGCCTAACAAACCCCATCCAAAGTACCGGATGCTTTAGTACTTCGAAATTTATATCATATCCGAAGGGTGTCCCGGAATGATGGGGATATTCTTATATATGCATCTTGTTAATGTCGGTTACCAGGTGTTCACCATATGAATGATTTTTATCTCTATGTATGGGATGTGTATTGAAATATGAAATCTTGTGGTCTATTATTATGATTTGATATATATAGGTTAAACCTATAACTCACCAACATTTTTGTTGACGTTTTAAGCATGTTTATTCTCAGGTGATTATTAAGAGCTTCCGCTGTCGCATACTTAAATAAGGACGAGATTTGGAGTCCATGCTTGTATGATATTGTGTAAAAACTGCATTCAAGAAACTTATTTTGTTGTAACATATTTGTATTGTAAACCATTATGTAATGGTCGTGTGTAAACAGGATATTTTAGATTATCATTATTTGATAATCTACGTAAAGCTTTTTAAACCTTTATTGATGAAATAAAGGTTATGGGTTTTTTTAAAATGAATGCAGTCTTTGAAAAACGTCTCATATAGAGGTCAAAACCTCGCAACGAAATCAATTAATATGGAACGTTTTTAATCAATAAGAACGGGACATTTCAGTTGGTATCAGAGCGTTGGTCTTAGAGAACCAGAATTTTGCATTAGTGTGTCTTATCGAGTTTGTTAGGATGCATTAGTGAGTCTGGACTTCGACCGTGTTTACTTGAAAAATGATTGCTTAACAAATTTTGTTGGAAACTATATATTTTTAACATGTGAATATTATGTGATATATTAATCTCTTAACGCGTTTGATATTATGTGATAGATGTCTACCTCTAGAACAAGTCCCATTGACTCACCTAATAATAATGAAGAGTTAAATGTAAATTGGAATGATTCGTGGACTGATTCACAAGTTCCCGAAGAGGAACCGGAAGAAGAGTCGGAACCGGAAGAAGAATCGAAACCGGAAGAAGAATCGGAACCGGATGAAGAAATAGAACCGGTGGGGGAAATAATAAAACGGTTAAGTAAAAGAAAATCCTCAACCAACCGACCAAGGTTAATTATGGTCAATGGTGTTTCCGCCAAGGAAGCAAAATATTGGGAGGATTACCAATTCTCCGATGAATCGGATTCCGACGAGAATTCCGATGATGTTATAGAAATTACCCCAACTGAATTTAAAAAGACAAAAGAAAATAATAAGGGAAAGGGCATAAAAATAGAGAAATCTAATTCCAATCCCGATGAACTTTATATGTATCGTCAACCCCCGAAGTCCTTAAGTTGTAACAATGACCCGGGAACCTCTAAACCACCAGGTTTTTCTAAACCAATGTGGAAAATAACGGCTCGTATTAGGGGAACATCATATATCCCTAGAAACTTGGTAAAACGAACCAAAACTGAAGAAGAAGAAACAAGTGAGTCGGAATAAGATAGTTGTATTCGTGTGGTGTAATATATGTAATATAGTGTGCTTATGCTTTATGATATATGTAAAAATTGCTTGTATTAATAAGTATTTTTTTTATGAATCTAACTCTTGTCTATTTTGCAGTATAAAAACACAAAATGGATAGACAACCCAATATTTTAAGAGACCTACCCGGAGACATGATTGATGAAATCTTGTCTAGAGTCGGCCAGAATTCCTCGGCACAACTATTTAAGGCGAGATCAGTTTGTAAGAGATTCGAAGAACGTTCCAAGAATGTCTTGGTTTATAAGAGACTTTCGTTTGAAAGATGGGGGATATCACATTGGGAAACCCATAAGTTACGATGTGTTTACTTTGACGCATATATTGCGGGGAACCCAAATGCTATTTTACGCAACGGGTTAAGAAATTATTTTGACTCAATATATCCGAATATTGGACTTCGTGATTTAGAAAAAGCGGCTAACATGCAACATAAAGAAGCATGTTATGCTTACGGATTAGTAATGTTCGCTTCTCACCAAAGTGAGAACAAGAACATCGGGCTACAACTATTAAACAAAACGTTTCCACAAGTGACGGAGTCGGTAATTGGGGTAAGAAATGAGGTTTTTAGATTATTACGGGACTGTTGGACATTACGTAACCCTCGTCCCTTTGACGACGTTACAACACGCTGTCTTATCAACGGCCATAACGGTTATGTTCCACAAGACCAAGGAAGGGAAGTAGTCCTAGTAAAACCAGAATGCATGACTTGTTTCTGGACGTATGAATTACGTGTCTTTATTGCCTTTGCTGAACGACTTGTGTACTAGCTAGAATTATCTTCACAACTATCTTGTATCAAAGTTATTGTGTACTATATTTCATGCTTTATGTAAAATAAGCGGTATTGTAAGTTTGTAAAATATTGTATAAAAGTTTGAACGCGAAATATTATTATAATCAGTTTTTCATATAGAATTGTAGTAGTTGAATTGTATATTAGCTACTAAGTATGAACTTAACGGGTATGTACTACCCGAATTTAAACTTATAAAACGCTAATATGAAGAAAAAGCTTTTATAAATGAGTTCATATGATGCTACGAAATACTATTAACTACTCTTAATATTCTGTATGATTAACTTGTTCCATTTGACTATTTTGAAGGAAATGGCACCGACTACTCGACACACCGTGAATATGAATGAAGAGGAATTCCGTACTTTTCTAGCTTCAAACATAGCCGCAGTACAGGCTGCGCTACATACCAACAATAACCTTGGATCTGGCAGTACAGGAAATCGTGTAGGATGCACCTACAAAGAATTCACTGCCTGCAAACCTTTGGAATTTGATGGAACCGAAGGACCGATCGGATTGAAACGGTGGACCGAGAAGGTCGAATCGGTGTTTGCCATAAGTAAGTGTACTGAAGAGGACAAAGTGAAGTACGCTACGCATACCTTCACAGGTTCTGCGTTAACATGGTGGAATACCTATCTAGAGCAAGTGGGACAAGATGATGCTTACGCACTACCGTGGTCAGCATTCAAGCACTTGATGAATGAGAAGTACCGTCCCAGAACCGAGGTCAATAAGCTCAAGACAGAACTTAGAGGGTTACGAACCCAAGGATTTGATATTACCATGTACGAAAGACGATTCACAGAATTGTGCCTATTGTGTCCGGGAGCATTCGAAGATGAGGAAGAGAAGATCGACGCGTTTGTGAAAGGATTACCGGAAAGAATCCAAGAAGATATAAGTTCACACGAGCCCGCCTCCATACAACAGGCATGTATAATGGCTCACAAACTAGTGAACCAGATTGAAGAAAGAATTAAAGAACAGACTGCTGAAGAGACCAATGTGAAGCAAGTCAAAAGAAAGTGGGAGGAAAACGGTGATAAGAATCACCAATACAACAACAACAGCAATTACAACAATAATCGCAACAATTATCCCAGCAATCGCAACATCAATCGCAACTACAACAATCGGCCCAACAACAACAACAACAACAACAACAACAACAACTACAACAATCATCCCAACAACAATAATAACCGCAACAACAACAACAATCAGAAGCAGCTATGCCAAAGGTGTGAAAAGTATCACTCGGGGTTCTGCACCAAATTTTGCAACAAGTGTAAAAGAAATGGTCATAGCGCGGCGAAGTGTGAGGTCTACGGACCAGGGGTTAATAGAACGAAAGGAACAAATGGTGTCGGAACGAGTAATGGCGGAGCAAGTAGTGTCGGAGCAAGTTATGCCAATGTAGTTTGTTATAAATGTGGAAAACCGGGCCACATTATTAGAAATTGCCCGAACCAGGAGAACACGAATGGACAAGGCCGCGGAAGAGTTTTCAATATTAATGCGGCAGAGGCACAGGAAGACCCGGAGCTTGTTACGGGTACGTTTCTTATTGACAATAAATCTGCTTACGTTTTATTTGATTCGGGTGCGGATAGAAGCTATATAAGTAGAGATTTTTGTGCTAAATTAAGTTGTCCATTGACACCTTTGGATAGTAAATTTTTACTCGAATTTGCAAATGGTAAATTAATTTCAGCAGATAATATATATCGGAATCGAGAAATTAAACTGGTTAGCGAAACATTTAAGATTGACTTGATACTAGTAGAGTTAGGGAGTTTTGATGTGATAATCGGTATGGACTGGTTGAAAGAAGTGAAAGCAGAGATCGTTTGTTACAAAAATGCAATTCGCATTATACGAGAAAAAGGAAAACCCTTAATGGTGTACGGAGAAAAGGGCAACACGAAGCTACATCTTATTAGTAATTTGAAGGCACAAAAACTAATAAGAAAAGGTTGCTATGCTGTTCTAGCACACGTCGAGAAAGTACAAACTGAAGAAAAGAGCATCAATGATGTTCCCATTGCAAAAGAATTTCCCGATGTATTTCTGAAAGAATTACCGGGATTACCCCCACATCGATCTGTTGAATTTCAAATAGATCTTGTACCAGGAGCTGCACCAATAGCTCGTGCTCCTTACAGACTCGCACCCAGCGAGATGAAAGAACTGCAAAGCCAATTACAAGAACTTTTAGAGCGTGGTTTCATTCGACCAAGCACATCACCGTGGGGAGCTCCTGTTTTGTTTGTCAAGAAGAAAGATGGTACATTCAGGTTGTGTATCGACTACCGAGAGTTGAACAAAGTTACCATCAAGAACCGCTACCCGCTACCGAGAATCGACGACTTATTTGATCAACTACAAGGCTCGTCTGTTTATTCAAAGATTGACTTACGTTCCGGGTATCATCAAATGCGGGTGAAAGAAGATGATATTCCAAAGACTGCTTTCAGAACACGTTACGGTCATTACGAGTTTATGGTCATGCCGTTTGGTTTAACTAATGCACCAGCTGTATTCATGGACCTTATGAACCGAGTGTGTGGACCATACCTTGACAAGTTTGTCATTGTTTTCATTGATGACATACTTATTTACTCAAAGAATGACCAAGAACACGGTGAACATTTGAGAAAGGTGTTAGAAGTATTGAGGAAGGAAGAATTGTATGCTAAGTTTTCAAAGTGTGCATTTTGGTTGGAAGAAGTTCAATTCCTCGGTCACATAGTGAACAAAGAAGGTATTAAGGTGGATCCGGCAAAGATAGAAACTGTTGAAAAGTGGGAAACCCCGAAAACTCCGAAACACATACTCCAGTTTTTAGGACTAGCTGGTTACTACAGAAGGTTCATCCAAGACTTTTCCAGAATAGCAAAACCCTTGACTGCATTAACGCATAAAGGGAAGAAATTTGAATGGAATGATGAACAAGAGAAAGCGTTTCAGTTATTGAAGAAAAAGCTAACTACGGCACCTATATTGTCATTGCCTGAAGGGAATGATGATTTTGTGATTTATTGTGATGCATCAAAGCAAGGTCTCGGTTGTGTATTAATGCAACGAACGAAGGTGATTGCTTATGCGTCTAGACAATTGAAGATTCACGAACAAAATTATACGACGCATGATTTGGAATTAGGCGCGGTTGTTTTTGCATTAAAGACTTGGAGGCACTACTTATATGGGGTCAAAAGTATTATATATACCGACCACAAAAGTCTTCAACACATATTTAATCAGAAACATCTGAATATGAGGCAGCGTAGGTGAAATGTCCCGTTCTTATTGATTAAAAACGTTCCATATTAATTGATTTCGTTGCGAGGTTTTGACCTCTATATGAGACGTTTTTCAAAGACTGCATTCATTTTTAAAACAAACCATAACCTTTATTTCATAAATAAAGGTTTAAAAAGCTTTACGTAGATTATCAAATAATGATAATCTAAAATATCCTGTTTACACACGACCATTACATAATGGTTTACAATACAAATATGTTACATCGAAATCAGTTTCTTGAATGTAGTTTTTACACAATATCATACAAACATGGACTCCAAATCTTGTCCTTATTTTAGTATGCAACAGCGGAAGCTCTTAATATTCACCTGAGAATAAACATGCTTTAAACGTCAACAAAAATGTTGGTGAGTTATAGGTTTAACCTATATATATCAAATCGTAACAATAGACCACAAGATTTCATATTTCAATACACATCCCATACATAGAGATAAAAATCATTCATATGGTGAACACCTGGTAACCGACAATAACAAGATGCATATATAAGAATATCCCCATCATTCCGGGACACCCTTCGGATATGATATAAATTTCGAAGTACTAAAGTATCCGGTACTTTGGATGGGGTTTGTTAGGCCCAATAGATCTATCTTTAGGATTCGCGTCAATTAGGGTGTCTGTTCCTTAATTCTTAGATTACCATACTTAATAAAAAGGGGCATATTCGATTTCGATAATTCAACCATAGAATGTAGTTTCACGTACTTGTGTCTATTTTGTAAATCATTTATAAAACCTGCATGTATTCTCATCCCAAAAATATTAGATTTTAAAAGTGGGACTATAACTCACTTTCACAGATTTTTACTTCGTCGGGAAGTAAGACTTGGCCACTGGTTGATTCACGAACCTATAACAATATATACATATATATTAAAGTATGTTCAAAATATATTTACAACACTTTTAATATATTTTGATGTTTTAAGTTTATTAAGTCAGCTGTCCTCGTTAGTAACCTACAACTAGTTGTCCACAGTTAGATGTACAGAAATAAATCGATAAATATTATCTTGAATCAATCCACGACCCAGTGTATACGTATCTCAGTATTGATCACAACTCAAACTATATATATTTTGGAATCAACCTCAACCCTGTATAGCTAACTCCAACATTCACATATAGAGTGTCTATGGTTGTTCCGAAATATATATAGATGTGTCGACATGATAGGTCGAAACATTGTATACGTGTCTATGGTATCTCAAGATTACATAATATACAATACAAGTTGATTAAGTTATGGTTGGAATAGATTTGTTACCAATTTTCACGTAGCTAAAATGAGAAAAATTATCCAATCTTGTTTTACCCATAACTTCTTCATTTTAAATCCGTTTTGAGTGAATCAAATTGCTATGGTTTCATATTGAACTCTATTTTATGAATCTAAACAGAAAAGTATAGGTTTATAGTCGGAAAAATAAGTTACAAGTCGTTTTTGTAAAGGTAGTCATTTTAGTCGAAAGAACGACGTCTAGATGACCATTTTAGAAAACATACTTCCACTTTGAGTTTAATCATAATTTTTGGATATAGTTTCATGTTCATAATAAAAATCATTTTCTCAGAATAACAACTTTAAAATCAAAGTTTATCATAGTTTTTAATTAACTAACCCAAAACAGCCCGCGGTGTTACTACGACGGCGTAAATCCGATTTTACGGTGTTTTTCGTGTTTCCAGGTTTTAAATCATTAAGTTAGCATATCATATAGATATAGAACATGTGTTTAGTTGATTTTAAAAGTCAAGTTAGAAGGATTAACTTTTGTTTGCGAACAAGTTTAGAATTAACTAAACTATGTTCTAGTGATTACAAGTTTAAACCTTCGAATAAGATAGCTTTATATGTATGAATCGAATGATGTTATGAACATCATTACTACCTTAAGTTCCTTGGGTAAACCTACTGGAAAAGAGAAAAATGGATCTAGCGTCAATGGATCCTTGGATGGCTCGAAGTTCTTGAAGCAGAATCATGACACGAAAACAAGTTCAAGTAAGATCATCACTTGAAATAAGATTGTTATAGTTATAGAAATTGAACCAAAGTTTGAATATGATTATTACCTTGTATTAGAATGATAACCTACTGTAAGAAACAAAGATTTCTTGAGGTTGGATGATCACCTTACAAGATTGGAAGTGAGCTAGCAAACTTGAAAGTATTCTTGATTTTATGAAACTAGAACTTTTGGAATTTATGAAGAACACTTAGAACTTGAAGATAGAACTTGAGAGAGATCAATTAGATGAATAAAATTGAAGAATGAAAGTGTTTGTAGGTGTTTTTGGTCGTTGGTGTATGGATTAGATATAAAGGATATGTAATTTTGTTTTCATGTAAATATAAGTCATGAATGATTACTCATATTTTTGTAATTTTATGAGATATTTCATGCTAGTTGCCAAATGATGGTTCCCACATGTGTTAGGTGACTCACATGGGCTGCTAAGAGCTGATCATTGGAGTGTATATACCAATAGTACATACATCTAAAAGCTGTGTATTGTACGAGTACGAATACGGGTGCATACGAGTAGAATTGTTGATGAAACTGAACGAGGATGTAATTGTAAGCATTTTTGTTAAGTAGAAGTATTTTGATAAGTGTATTGAAGTCTTTCAAAAGTGTATAAATACATATTAAAGTACTACATGTATATACATTTTAACTGAGTCGTTAAGTCATCGTTAGTCGTTACATGTAAGTGTTGTTTTGAAACCTTTAGGTTAACGATCTTGTTAAATGTTGTTAACCCAATGTTTATAATATCAAATGAGATTTTAAATTATTATATTATCATGATATTATCATGTATGAATATCTCTTAATATGATATATATACATTAAATGTCTTTACAACGATAATCGTTACATATATGTCTCGTTTAAAAATCATTAAGTTAGTAGTCTTGTTTTTACATATGTAGTTCATTGTTAATATACTTAATGATATATTTAATTATCATAGTATCATGTTAACTATATATATATCCATATATATGTCATCATATAGTTTTTACAAGTTTTAACGTTCGTGAATCACCGGTCAACTTGGGTGATCAATTGTCTATATGAAACATATTTCAATTAATCAAGTCTTAACAAGTTTGATTGCTTAACATGTTGGAAAAATTTAATCATGTAAATATCAATCTCAATTAATATATATAAACATGGAAAAGTTCGGGTCACTACAGTACCTACCCGTTAAATAAATTTCGTCCCGAAATTTTAAGCTGTTGAAGGTGTTGACGAATCTTCTGGAAATAGATGCGGGTATTTCTTCTTCATATGATCTTCACACTCCCAGGTGAACTCGGGTCCTCTACGAGCATTCCATCGAACCTTAACAATTGGTATCTTGTTTTGCTTAAGTCTTTTAACCTCACGATCCATTATTTCGACGGGTTCTTCGATGAATTGAAGTTTTTCGTTGATTTGGATTTCATCTAACGGAATAGTGAGATCTTCTTTAGCAAAACATTTCTTCAAATTCGAGACGTGGAAAGTGTTATGTACAGCCGCGAGTTGTTGAGGTAACTCAAGTCGGTAAGCTACTGGTCCGACACGATCAATAATCTTGAATGGTCCAATATACCTTGGATTTAATTTCCCTCGTTTACCAAATCGAACAACGCCTTTCCAAGGTGCAACTTTAAGCATGACCATCTCTCCAATTTCAAATTCTATATCTTTTCTTTTAATGTCAGCGTAGCTCTTTTGTCGACTTTGGGCAGTTTTCAACCGTTGTTGAATTTGGATGATCTTCTCGGTAGTTTCTTGTAAAATCTCCGGACCCGTAATCTGTCTATCCCCCACTTCACTCCAACAAATCGGAGACCTGCACTTTCTACCATAAAGTGCTTCAAACGGCGCCATCTCAATGCTTGAATGGTAGCTGTTGTTGTAGGAAAATTCTGCTAACGGTAGATGTCTATCCCAACTGTTTCCGAAATCAATAACACATGCTCGTAGCATGTCTTCAAGCATTTGTATCGTCCTTTCGCTCTGCCCATCAGTTTGTGGATGATAGGCAGTACTCATGTCTAGACGAGTTCCTAATGCTTGCTGTAATGTCTGCCAGAATCTTGAAATAAATCTGCCATCCCTATCAGAGATAATAGAGATTGGTATTCCATGTCTGGAGACGACTTCCTTCAAATACAGTCGTGCTAACTTCTCCATCTTGTCATCTTCTCTTATTGGTAGGAAGTGTGCTGATTTGGTGAGACGATCAACTATTACCCAAATAGTATCAAAACCACTTGCAGTCCTTGGCAATTTAGTGATGAAATCCATGGTAATGTTTTCCCATTTCCATTCCGGGATTTCGGGTTGTTGAAGTAGACATGATGGTTTCTGATGCTCAGCTTTGACCTTAGAACACGTCAAACATTCTCCTACGTATTTAGCAACATCGGCTTTCATACCCGGCCACCAAAAATGTTTCTTAAGATCCTTGTACATCTTCCCCGTTCCAGGATGTATTGAGTATCTGGTTTTATGAGCTTCTCTAAGTACCATTTCTCTCATATCTCCAAATTTTGGTACCCAAATCCTTTCAGCCCTATACCGGGTTCCGTCTTCCCGAATATTAAGATGCTTCTCCGATCCTTTGGGTATTTCATCCTTTAAATTTCCCTCTTTTAAAACTCCTTGTTGCGCCTCCTTTATTTGAGTAGTAATGTTATTATGAATCATTATATTCATAGATTTTACTCGAATGGGTTCTCTGTCCTTCCTGCTCAAGGCATCGGCTACCACATTTGCCTTCCCCGGGTGGTAACGAATCTCAAAGCCGTAATCATTCAATAATTCAATCCACCTACGCTGCCTCATATTCAGTTGTTTCTGATTAAATATGTGTTGAAGACTTTTGTGGTCGGTATATATAATACTTTTGACCCCATATAAGTAGTGCCTCCAAGTCTTTAATGCAAAAACAACCGCGCCTAATTCCAAATCATGCGTCGTATAATTTTGTTCGTGAATCTTCAATTGTCTAGACGCATAAGCAATCACCTTCGTTCGTTGCATTAATACACAACCGAGACCTTGCTTTGATGCATCACAATAAATCACAAAATCATCATTCCCTTCTGGCAATGACAATATAGGTGCCGTAGTTAGCTTTTTCTTCAATAACTGAAACGCTTTCTCTTGTTCATCATTCCATTCAGATTTCTTCCCTTTATGCGTTAATGCAGTCAAGGGTTTTGCTATTCTGGAAAAGTCTTGGATGAACCTTCTGTAGTAACCAGCTAGTCCTAAAAACTGGCGTATGTGTTTCAGAGTTTTCGGGGTTTCCCACTTTTCAACAGTTTCTATCTTTGCCGGATCCACCTTAATACCTTCTTTGTTCACTATGTGACCGAGGAATTGAACTTCTTCCAACCAAAATGCACACTTTGAAAACTTAGCGTAAAATTCTTCCTTCCTCAATACTTCTAACACCTTTCTCAAATGTTCACCGTGTTCTTGGTCATTCTTTGAGTAAATAAGTATGTCATCAATGAAAACAATGACAAACTTGTCAAGGTATGGTCCACACACTCGGTTCATAAGGTCCATGAACACAGCTGGTGCATTAGTTAAACCAAACGGCATGACCATAAACTCGTAATGACCGTAACGTGTTCTGAAAGCAGTCTTTGGAATATCATCTTCTCTCACCCGCATTTGATGATACCCAGAACGTAAGTCAATCTTTGAATAAATAGAAGAGCCTTGTAGTTGATCGAATAAGTCGTCAATTCTCGGTAGTGGGTAGCGGTTCTTGATGGTAAGTTTGTTCAACTCTCGGTAGTCGATACACAACCTGAATGTACCATCTTTCTTCTTGACAAACAAAACAGGAGCTCCCCACGGTGATGTGCTTGGTCGAATGAAACCACGCTCTAAAAGTTCTTTTAATTGGCTTTGCAGTTCTTTCATCTCGCTGGGTGCGAGTCTGTAAGGAGCACGAGCTATTGGTGCAGCTCCTGGTACAAGATCTATTTGAAATTCAACGGATCGATGTGGGGGTAATCCCGGTAATTCTTTCGGAAATACATCGGGAAATTCTTTTGCAATGGGAACATCATTGATGCTCTTTTCTTCAGTTTGTACTTTCTCGACGTGTGCTAGAACAGCATAGCAACCTTTTCTTATTAGTTTTTGTGCCTTCAAATTACTAATAAGATGTAGCTTCGTGTTGCCCTTTTCTCCGTACACCATTAAGGGTTTTCCTTTTTCTCGTATAATGCGAATTGCATTTTTGTAACAAACGATCTCGGCTTTCACTTCTTTCAACCAGTCCATACCGATTATCACATCAAAACTCCCTAACTCTACTGGTATCAAATCAATCTTAAATGTTTCGCTAACCAGTTTAATTTCTCGATTCCGACATATATTATCTGCTGAAATTAATTTACCATTTGCTAATTCGAGTAAAAATTTACTATCCAAAGGCGTCAATGGACAACTTAATTTAGCACAAAAATCTCTACTCATATAGCTTCTATCCGCACCCGAATCAAATAAAATGTAAGCAGATTTATTGTCAATAAGAAACGTACCCGTAACAAGCTCCGGGTCTTCCTGTGCCTCTGCCGCATTAATATTGAAAACTCTTCCGCGGCCTTGTCCATTCGTGTTCTCCTGGTTCGGGCAATTTCTAATAATGTGGCCCGGTTTTCCACATTTATAACAAACTACATTGGCATAACTTGCTCCGACACTACTTGCTCCGCCATTACTCGTTTCGACACCATTTTTTTTCCCCTGGTCCGTAGACATCACACTTCGCCGCGCTATGACCATTTCTTTTACACTTGTTGCAAAATTTGGTGCAGAACCCCGAGTGATACTTTTCACACCTTTGGCATAGCTGCTTCTGATTGTTGTTGTTATTGCGGTTATTATTGTTGTTAAGATGATTGTTGTAGTTGCTGTTGTTGTTGTTGTTGTTGTTGTTGTTGTTGTTGTTGTTGTTGGGCCGTTTGTTGTAGTTGCGATTGATGTTGCGATTGTTAGGATAGTTGTTGCGATTATTGTTATAATTGCTGTTGTTGTTGTATTGGTGATTCTTATCACCGTTTTCCTCCCACTTTCTTTTAACTTGCTTCACATTGGCCTCTTCAGCAGTCTGTTCTTTAATTCTTTCTTCAATCTAGTTCACTAGTTTGTGAGCCATTCTACATGCCTGTTGTATGGAGGCGGGCTCGTGTGAACTTATATCTTCTTGGATTCTTTCCGGTAATCCTTTCACAAATGCGTCGATCTTCTCTTCCTCATCTTCGAATGCTCCCGGACACAATAGGCACAATTCTATGAATCGTCTTTCGTACGTGGTAATATCAAATCCTTGGGTTCGTAACCCTCTAAGTTCTGTCTTGAGCTTATTGACCTCGGTTCTGGGACGGTACTTCTCGTTCATCAAGTGCTTGAATGCTGACCACGGTAGTGCGTATGCATCGTCTTGTCCCACTTGCTCTAGATAGGTATTCCACCATGTTAACGCAGAACCTGTGAAGGTATGCGTAGCATACTTTACTTTGTCCTCTTCAGTACACTTACTTATGGCAAACACCGATTCGACCTTCTCGGTCCACCGTTTCAATCCGATCGGTCCTTCGGTTCCATCAAATTCCAAAGGTTTGCAGGCAGTGAATTCTTTATAGGTGCATCCTACACGATTTCCTGTACTGCTAGATCCAAGGTTATTGTTGGTGTGTAGCGCAGCCTGTACTGCGGCTATGTTTGAAGCTAGAAAAGTACGGAATTCCTCTTCATTCATATTCACGGTGTGTCGAGTAGTCGGTGCCATTTCCTTCAAAATAGTTAAATGGAACAAGTTAATCATACAGAATATTAAGAGTAGTTAATAGTATTTCGTAGCATAATATGAACTCATTTATAAAAGCTTTTTCTTCATATTAGCGTTTTATAAGTTTAAATTCGGGTAGTACCTACCCGTTAAGTTCATACTTAGTAGCTAATATACAATTCTATATGAAAAACTGATTATAATAATATTTCGCGTTCAAACTTTTATACAATATTTTACAAACTTACAATACCACTTATTTTACATATAGCATGAAATATAGCACACAATAAATTTGATACAAGATGGTTGTAAAGATAATTCTAGCTAGTACACAAGTCGTTCAGCAAAGGCAATAAAGACACGTAATTCATACGTCCAGAAACAAGTCATGCATTCTGGTTTTACTAGGATTACTTCCCATCCTTGGTCTTGTGGAACATAACCGTTATGGCCGTTGATAAGACAGCGTGTTGTAACGTCGTCAAAGGGACGAGGGTTACGTAATGTCCAACAGTCCCGTAACAATCTAAAAACCTCATTTCTTACCCCAATTACCGACTCCGTCACTTGTGGGAACGTTTTGTTTAATAGCTGTAGCCCGATGTTCTTTTTTTCACTTTGGTGAGAAGCGAACATTACTAACCCGTAAGCATAGCATGCTTCTTTATGTTGCATGTTAGCCGCTTTTTCTAAATCATGAAGTCCTATATTCGGATACATTGAGTCAAAATAATTTCTTAACCCGTTGCGTAAAATAGCATTTGGGTTCCCTGCAATATATGCGTCAAAGTAAACACATCGTAACTTATGGGTTTCCCAATGTGATATCCCCCATCTTTCAAACGAAAGTCTCTTATAAACCAAGACATTCTTGGAACCTTCTTCGAATGTCTTACAAACTGATCTCGCCTTAAATAGTTGTGCCGAAGAATTCTGGCCGACTCTAGACAAGATTTCATCAATCATGTCTCCGGGTAGGTCTCTTAAAATATTGGGTTGTCTATCCATTTTGTGTTTTTAAACTGTAAAATAGACAAGAGTTAGATTCATAAAAAAAATACTTATTAATACAAGCAATTTTTTTACATATATCATAAAGCATAAGAACACTATATTACATATATTACACCACACGAATACAACTATCTTATTCCGACTCGCTCGTTTCTTCTTCTTCGGTTTTGGTTCGTTTTGCCAAGTTTCTAGGGATATATGATGTTCCCCTAATATGAGCCGTCGTTGTCCACATTGGTTTAGAAAAACCTGGTGGTTAAGAGGTTCCCGGGTCATTGTTACAACTTAAGGACTTCGGGGGTTGACGATACATATAAAGTTCATCGGGGTTGGAATTAGATTTCTCTATTTTTATGCCCTTTCCCTTATTATTTTCTTTTGCCTTTTTAAATTTAGTTGGGGTAATTTCTATAACATCATCGGAATTTTCGTCGGAATCCGATTCATCGGAGAATTGGTAATCCTCCCAATATTTTGCTTCCTTGGCGGAAACACCATTGACCATAATTAACTTTGGTCGGTTGGTTGAGGATTTTCTTTTACTTAACCGTTTTATTATTTCCCCCACCGGTTCTATTTCTTCATCCGGTTCCGATTCTTCTTCCGGTTCCGATTCTTCTTCCGGTTCCGACTCTTCTTCCGGTTCCTCTTCGGGAACTTGTGAATCAGTCCACAAATCATTCCAATTTACATTTGACTCTTCATTATTATTAGGTGAGTCAATGGGACTTGTTCTAGAGGTAGACATCTATCACATAATATTCATATGTTAAAAAAATATATAGTTTTCAACAAAAATGTTAAGCAATCATTTTTAAAGAAAACACGGTCGAAGTCCAGACTCACTAATGCATCCTAACAAACTCGATAAGACACACTAATGCAAATTTTCTGGTTCTCTAAGACCAACGCTCGGATACCAACTGAAATGTCCCGTTCTTATTGATTAAAAACGTTCCATATTAATTGATTTCGTTGCGAGGTTTTGACCTCTATATGAGACGTTTTTCAAAGACTGCATTCATTTTTAAAACAAACCATAACCTTTATTTCATAAATAAAGGTTTAAAAAGCTTTACGTAGATTATCAAATAATGATAATCTAAAATATCCTGTTTACACACGACCATTACATAATGGTTTACAATACAAATATGTTACATCGAAATCAGTTTCTTGAATGCAGTTTTTACACAATATCATACAAACATGGACTCCAAATCTTGTCCTTATTTTAGTATGCAACAGCGGAAGCTCTTAATATTCACCTGAGAATAAACATGCTTTAAACGTCAACAAAAATGTTGGTGAGTTATAGGTTTAACCTATATATATCAAATCGTAACAATAGACCACAAGATTTCATATTTCAATACACATCCCATACATAGAGATAAAAATCATTCATATGGTGAACACCTGGTAACCGACAATAACAAGATGCATATATAAGAATATCCCCATCATTCCGGGACACCCTTCGGATATGATATAAATTTCGAAGTACTAAAGCATCCGGTACTTTGGATGGGGTTTGTTAGGCCCAATAGATCTATCTTTAGGATTCGCGTCAATTAGGGTGTCTGTTTCCTAATTCTTAGATTACCAGACTTAATAAAAAGGGGCATATTCGATTTCGATAATTCAACCATAGAATGTAGTTTCACGTACTTGTGTCTATTTTGTAAATCATTTATAAAACCTGCATGTATTCTCATCCCAAAAATATTAGATTTTAAAAGTGGGACTATAACTCACTTTCACAGATTTTTACTTCATCGGGAAGTAAGACTTGGCCACTGGTTGATTCACGAACCTATAACAATATATACATATATATTAAAGTATGTTCAAAATATATTTACAACACTTTTAATATATTTTGATGTTTTAAGTTTATTAAGTCAGCTGTCCTCGTTAGTAACCTACAACTAGTTGTCCACAGTTAGATGTACAGAAATAAATTGATAAATATTATCTTGAATCAATCCACGACCCAGTGTATACGTATCTCAGTATTGATCACAACTCAAACTATATATATTTTGGAATCAACCTCAACCCTGTATAGCTAACTCCAACATTCACATATAGAGTGTCTATGGTTGTTCCGAAATATATATAGATGTGTCGACATGATAGGTCGAAACATTGTATACGTGTATATGGTATCTCAAGATTACATAATATACAATACAAGTTGATTAAGTTATGGTTGGAATAGATTTGTTACCAATTTTCACGTAGCTAAAATGAGAAAAATTATCCAATCTTGTTTTACCCATAACTTCTTCATTTTAAATCCGTTTTGAGTGAATCAAATTGCTATGGTTTCATATTGAACTCTATTTTATGAATCTAAACAGAAAAGTATAGGTTTATAGTCGGAAAAATAAGTTACAAGTCGTTTTTGTAAAGGTAGTCATTTCAGTCGAAAGAACGACGTCTAGATGACCATTTTAGAAAACATACTTCCACTTTGAGTTTAATCATAATTTTTGGATATAGTTTCATGTTCATAATAAAAATCATTTTCTCAGAATAACAACTTTAAAATCAAAGTTTATCATAGTTTTTAATTAACTAACCCAAAACAGCCCGCGGTGTTACTACGACGGCGTAAATCCGATTTTACGGTGTTTTTCGTGTTTCCAGGTTTTAAATCATTAAGTTAGCATATCATATAGATATAGAACATGTGTTTAGTTGATTTTAAAAGTCAAGTTAGAAGGATTAACTTTTGTTTGCGAACAAGTTTAGAATTAACTAAACTATGTTCTAGTGATTACAAGTTTAAACCTTCGAATAAGATAGCTTTATATGTATGAATCGAATGATGTTATGAACATCATTACTACCTTAAGTTCCTTGGGTAAACCTAATGGAAAAGAGAAAAATGGATCTAGCTTCAATGGATCCTTGGATGGCTCGAAGTTCTTGAAGCAGAATCATGACACGAAAACAAGTTCAAGTAAGATCATCACTTGAAATAAGATTGTTATAGTTATAGAAATTGAACCAAAGTTTGAATATGATTATTACCTTGTATTAGAATGATAACCTACTGTAAGAAACAAAGATTTCTTGAGGTTGGATGATCACCTTACAAGATTGGAAGTGAGCTAGCAAACTTGAAAGTATTCTTGATTTTATGAAACTAGAACTTTTGGAATTTATGAAGAACACTTAGAACTTGAAGATAGAACTTGAGAGAGATCAATTAGATGAATAAAATTGAAGAATGAAAGTGTTTGTAGGTGTTTTTGGTCGTTGGTGTATGGATTAGATATAAAGGATATGTAATTTTGTTTTCATGTAAATAAGTCATGAATGATTACTCATATTTTTGTAATTTTATGAGATATTTCATGCTAGTTGCCAAATGATGGTTCCCACATGTGTTAGGTGACTCACATGGGCTTCTAAGAGCTGATCATTGGAGTGTATATACCAATAGTACATACATCTAAAAGCTGTGTATTGTACGAGTACGAATACGGGTGTATACGAGTAGAATTGTTGATGAAACTGAACGAGGATGTAATTGTAAGCATTTTTGTTAAGTAGAAGTATTTTGATAAGTGTATTGAAGTCTTTCAAAAGTGTATAAATACATATTAAAGTACTACATGTATATACATTTTAACTGAGTCGTTAAGTCATCGTTAGTCGTTACATGTAAGTGTTGTTTTGAAACCTTTAGGTTAACGATCTTGTTAAATGTTGTTAACCCAATGTTTATAATATCAAATGAGATTTTAAATTATTATATTATCATGATATTATCATGTATGAATATCTCTTAATATGATATATATACATTAAATGTCTTTACAACGATAATCGTTACATATATGTCTCGTTTAAAAATCATTAAGTTAGTAGTCTTGTTTTTACATATGTAGTTCATTGTTAATATACTTAATGATATATTTAATTATCATAGTATCATGTTAACTATATATATATCCATATATATGTCATCATATAGTTTTTACAAGTTTTAACGTTCGTGAATCACCGGTCAACTTGGGTGGTCAATTGTCTATATGAAACATATTTCAATTAATCAAGTCTTAACAAGTTTGATTGCTTAACATGTTGGAAACATTTAATCATGTAAATATCAATCTCAATTAATATATATAAACATGGAAAAGTTCGGGTCACTACAGTAGGTGGATTGAATTATTGAATGATTACGACTTTAAGATTCGTTACCACCCGGGGAAGGCAAATGTGGTAGCCGATGCCTTGAGTAGGAAGGACAGAGAACCCATTCGAGTAAAATCTATGAATATAATGATTCATAACAACCTTACTACTCAAATAAAGGAGGCACAACAAGGAGTTTTAAAAGAGGGAAATTTAAAGGATGAAATACCCAAAGGATCGGAGAAACATCTTAATATTCGGGAAGACGGAACCCGGTATAGGGCTGAAAGGATTTGGGTACCAAAATTTGGAGATATGAGAGAAATGGTACTTAGAGAAGCTCATAAAACCAGATACTCAATACATCCTGGAACGGGGAAGATGTACAAGGATCTCAAGAAACATTTTTGGTGGCCGGGTATGAAAGCCGATGTTGCTAAATACGTAGGAGAATGTTTGACGTGTTCTAAGGTCAAAGCTGAGCATCAGAAACCATCAGGTCTACTTCAACAACCCGAAATCCCGAAATGGAAATGGGAAAACATTACCATGGATTTCATCACTAAATTGCCAAGGACTGCAAGTGGTTTTGATACTATTTGGGTAATAGTTGATCGTCTCACCAAATCAGCACACTTCCTGCCAATAAGAGAAGATGACAAGATGGAGAAGTTAGCACGACTGTATTTGAAGGAAGTCGTCTCCAGACATGGAATACCAATCTCTATTATCTCTTATAGGGATGGCAGATTTATTTCAAGATTCTGGCAGACATTACAGCAAGCATTAGGAACTCGTCTAGACATGAGTACTGCCTATCATCCACAAACTGATGGGCAGAGCGAAAGGACGATACAAATGCTTGAAAACATGCTACGAGCATGTGTTATTGATTTCGGAAACAGTTGGGATCGACATCTACCGTTAGCAGAATTTTCCTACAACAACAGCTACCATTCAAGCATTGAGATGGCGCCGTTTGAAGCACTTTATGGTAGAAAGTGCAGGTCTCCGATTTGTTGGAGTGAAGTGGGGGATAGACAGATTACGGGTCCGGAGATTATACAAGAAACTACCGAGAAGATCATCCAAATTCAACAACGGTTGAAAACCGCCCAAAGTCGACAAAAGAGCTACGCTGACATTAAAAGAAAAGATATAGAATTTGAAATTGGAGAGATGGTCATGCTTAAAGTTGCACCTTGGAAAGGCGTTGTTCGATTTGGTAAACGAGGGAAATTAAATCCAAGGTATATTGGACCATTCAAGATTATTGATCGTGTCGGACCAGTAGCTTACCGACTTGAGTTACCTCAACAACTCGCGGCTGTACATAACACTTTCCACGTCTCGAATTTGAAAAAATGTTTTGCTAAAGAAGATCTCACTATTCCGTTAGATGAAATCCAAATCAACGAAAAACTTCAATTCATCGAAGAACCTGTCGAAATAATGGATCGTGAGGTTAAAAGACTTAAGCAAAACAAGATACCAATTGTTAAGGTTCGATGGAATGCTCGTAGAGGACCCGAGTTCACCTGGGAGCGTGAAGATCAGATGAAGAAGAAATACCCGCATCTATTTCCAGAAGATTCGTCAACACCTTCAACAGCTTAAAATTTCGGGACGAAATTTATTTAACGGGTAGGTACTGTAGTGACCCGAACTTTTCCATGTTTATATATATTAATTGAGATTGATATTTATATGATTAAATATTTCCAACATGTTAAGCAATCAAACTTGTTAAGACTTGATTAATTGAAATATGTTTCATATAGACAATTGACCACCCAAGTTGACCGGTGATTCACGAACGTTAAAACTTGTAAAAACTATACGATGACATATATATGGTTATATATATAGTTAACATGTTTTTATTATAAGTATGTATCTCATTAGGTATTTTAAAAATGAGTTATATACATAAAAATGAGACTATTAATTTAAGAAACTCGAAAACGATATATATAACGATTATCGTTATAACAACGTCTTACTAGGTACATATGAATCATATTAAGATATTGATACACTTGGTTAATTATGTTAAATGATAATTAAATATATTATTAAGTGTATTAACAATGAAATACATATGTAAAAATAAGACTACTAACTTAATGATTTCGAAACGAGACATGTATGTAACGATTATCGTTGTAATGACATTTAACTGTATATACATCATACTGAGATATATTATATATCATAATATCATGATAATATAACAATTTAACATCTCATTTGTTATAATAAACAATGGGTTAACAACATTCAACAAGATCGTTAACCTAAAGGTTTCAAAACAACATTTACATGTAATGACTAACGATGACTTAACGACTCAGTTAAAATGTATATACATGTATTGTTTTAATATGTATTTATACACTTTTGAAAGACTTCAATACACTTATCAAAATACTTCTACTTAACAAAAATGCTTACAATTACATCCTCGTTCAGTTTCATCAACAATTCTACTCGTATGCACCCGTATTCGTACTCGTACAATACACAGCTTTTAGATGTATGTACTATTGGTATATACACTCCAATGATCAGCTCTTAGCAGCCCATGTGAGTCACCTAACACATGTGGGAACCATCATTTGGCAACTAGCATGAAATATCTCATAAAATTACAAAAATATGAGTAATCATTCATGACTTATTTACATGAAAACAAAATTACATATCCTTTATATCTAATCCATACACCAACGACCAAAAACACCTACAAACACTTTCATTCTTCAATTTTCTTCATCTAATTGATCTCTCTCAAGTTCTATCTTCAAGTTCTAAGTGTTCTTCATATATTACAAGTTCTAGTTACATAAAATCAAGAATACTTTCAAGTTTGCTAGCTCACTTCCAATCTTGTAAGGTGATCATCCAACCTCAAGAAATCTTTGTTTCTTACAGTAGGTTATCATTCTAATACAAGGTAATAATCATATTCAAACTTTGGTTCAATTTCTATAACTATAACAATCTTATTTCAAGTGATGATCTTACTTGAACTTGTTTTCGTGTCATGATTCTGCTTCAAGAACTTCGAGCCATCCAAGGATCCGTTGAAGCTAGATCCATTTTTCTCTTTTACAGTAGGTTTATCCAAGGAACTTAAGGTAGTAATGATGTTCATAACATCATTCGATTCATACATATAAAGCTATCTTATTCGAAGGTTTAAACTTGTAATCACTAGAACATAGTTTAGTTAATTCTAAACTTGTTCGCAAACAAAAGTTAATCCTTCTAACTTGACTTTTAAAATCAACTAAACACATGTTCTATATCTATATGATATGCTAACTTAATTATTTAAAACCTGGAAACACGAAAAACACCGTAAAACCGGATTTACGCCGTCGTAGTAACACCGCGGGCTGTTTTGGGTTAGTTAATTAAAAACTATGATAAACTTTGATTTAAAAGTTGTTATTCTGAGGAAATGATTTTTATTATGAACATGAAACTATATCCAAAAATTATGGTTAAACTCAAAGTGGAAGTATGTTTTCTAAAATGGTCATCTAGACGTCGTTCTTTCGACTGAAATGACTACCTTTACAAAAACGACTTGTAACTTATTTTTCCAACTATAAACCTATACTTTTTCTATTTAGATTCATAAAATAGAGTTCAATATGAAACCATAGCAATTTGATTCACTCAAAACGGATTTAAAATGAAGAAGTTATGGGTAAAACAAGATTGGATAATTTTTCTCATTTTAGCTACGTGAAAATTGGTAACAAATCTATTCCAACCATAACTTAATCAACTTGTATTGTATATTATGTAATCTTGAGATACCATAGACACGTATACAATGTTTCGACCTATCATGTCGACACATCTATATATATTTCGGAACAACCATAAACACTCTATATGTGAATGTTGGAGTTAGCTATACAGGGTTGAGGTTGATTCCAAAATATATATAGTTTGAGTTGTGATCAATACTGAGATACGTATACACTGGGTCGTGGATTGATTCAAGATAATATTTATCGATTTATTTCTGTACATCTAACTGTGGACAACTAGTTGTAGGTTACTAACGATGACAGCTGACTTAATAAACTTAAAACATCAAAATATATTAAAAGTGTTGTAAATATATTTTGAACATACTTTGATATATATGCATATATTGTTATAGGTTCGTGAATCAACCAGTGGCCAAGTCTTACTTCCCGACGAAGTAAAAAAATCTGTGAAAGTGAGTTATAGTCCCACTTTTAAAATCTAATATTTTTGGGATGAGAATACATGCAGGTTTTATAAATGAATTACAAAATAGACACAAGTACGTGAAACTACATTCTATGGTTGAATTATCGAAATCGAATATGCCCCTTTTTATTAAGTCTGGTAATCTAAGAATTAGGGAACAGACACCCTAATTGACGCGAATCCTAAAGATAGATCTATTGGGCCTAACAAACCCCATCCAAAGTACCGGATGCTTTAGTACTTCGAAATTTATATCATATCCGAAGGGTGTCCCGGAATGATGGGGATATTCTTAT